>NW_024424119.1:45799452-45863567 GCF_017311325.1 Ursus maritimus
CTCATTCACGCCCTCCAGCGTGCCACGCCCCCCCCGCCACCTCCCCCCCTCCCCGCCCCAGGCCTGGCCCATCTCCCCCTCCCCCCAAGGTCTCTGCATCTGAGTTGCCAGGAGTACCGGGGACACTTGCTCCTGCCTGTCCTTCCTCTGCCAGCTCAGAATGCCTCCTTCGAGCAGCCTTCTGCGACCATCGAACCCCGGGTGGCCCCGCACGATTCCGTCCCCAGCGCCCTGCCCTCGTCCTTCGCAGTATTATCACAAACCTGTACACTTGTGCTGGACCATATGCAGGTTTCAGATACGCACCCCCTCCCGCAGCCCGTCCGCTCCAGGGGTGAGGAGCTCTTCCCTGCTGTTGGCCACACATCACACCCGTGCCTAGTACCCTGCCTGGTGCCCACTCGCTGCTCAGCGTGTATGTATTGAGCAAATGAATGAGTGAGTGTGACTCTCACAACAACCCTGGGTGACAGGTGCTTTTATCCTTATTTTCCAATCATGAAATCAATCATAAGAGTTAGCATCTCTTCTGTGCTTACTGTGTGTCTGGTAGGATTCTAAGGGCTCTAATAATTGTGGGCACACTCCCCTTTTACATGTGAGGAAACTGAGGCACAGAGAGCCCACTGCCGAGGCCAGAGCACAGGATTTCCTGTCTAAAGTTCCCATTCTTCCTCCTCAGCCACAAGACCTCACATCTGAGCTACCGATGGTGAGACAGAAGCATCATTGACAGAAGAATTACATAAAAGTCACACTCAGTCCAGATCAGCGTTGCAGTGGAAAACAGCCTGATAGGGGTTTGCCATCTCCTCCGACATTTGCCAACCTTAGGTCAAAGACATTCGTGCAGAAGGACGAGGCATCCTGCCTAATGTGGTTCGGACCCTGGGACGGTCATGGCGGAGAGCCCTTCCGGAACAAGATGGTCTCCGTGCTTCCTTTGCTTTCCCCTGGGGGCTCAGCTGCCCTCCGCCCACGCCTAGGCCTTCGCCGGTCTGAGACCCCATTTCTCACTTGCAGCCTGGAGAACAGGGGAGGTCAGTAGGTCCTTCTGTCCCTGCAGGAAGCCGGAGAAGATTAATCTGTGTACAGAGAGATGGCACCGGCAGTGGATTAGATTTATGACGGAGAGAAATCCAGGCCAAGGTCCCCGGTTTTTGTTTCCCTCTATCTGTCTTCGGACTACCACAGAGCCCTGTGGTTGGAAGAAGCTTCCAGAGGTCATGTGATCCAGCCCCCTGCCTCCTCCAGACCTTTGGGAAAAACCAAGGATGAGCGTCAGGTACTCACAAAGCTTGGGCTCTCTGCGGCTCTCTCTCCTCCACATAGTGGCGTCCAGATGAAGGCTAAGCACTGAGCCTGGCTGGCCTCTGGGGTCCCCAGGGATCTGGTCCCATGCTGCCTCACCTCCTGACCCAACACAAACTCCACTACAGCCAAACCGCCATTCCCTCTTGTCTCCCAACGTCCAGCCACTTGCCCGTGGTACCCTAACTCCCTCCCGGAGCCAAGTTTATAAGCCTCAGTGCAAATTCCCACCCCCGCGGGCTTCTTCATCGCATGAATTCATATGAATGTGGGCGTGTCTTGCCTTTCATTTACTAAAGGTTATGACCTCATCACTTGACGGCTTTCAGGCACAGTTATGACATGTTTCTAATTCTCGTGCACCAAAGGCGCAAGACCCTTGCAGCACAGAGCCTGTCCCCGTCATCAGCCTCCACACACAACACGCCCGTCTCTGCCTGTGCACAATGCTGGTCCCTCTACTAAGAGAGCTCTATCCCTTCTTCTCAGGCTTATAAACTCCTTATCCAACAAGGCAGAGCAGAACAAACATTGTAGGGCGGTCATATGCCAGGTACTATGCTCCGTTGGGCTTTGCATATATGATCTCAGTGAATCTTGACCAAAACGCCCAGATGTAGCTAGTGTGATGCCCAGTCTATAGATGATAATAGTAAGGCTCAGAGAGTTCAAGTTCATTTATATAGTCATCTATAAATTCCATCAACAGTTGTTTACTTCGTATCTATGGTGTTCTAGGCACTCTACTGGGAGGTGGGGATAATATGACTGAATTCAACCAATTCAGTCCCTGCTGTCTGGAAGCTTATTAACGTGACAGACTTTCCCCATGAGAAGCACACTACAGCACCTTACCACCAATGCAATGGGGGTTAACAAGGAGGAGCACAGAACTTTTGCAGAGCTGGCCCAGCCTGGGAGACAGAAAAGAACTCTCTGGAAGGGACACTTCCAGAGAACAGAATGACGAGCCGCTTGAATTTAGGCAAAGAGCAGGGGAAAACTATTTACTTGAAATGATAAAACTCACCATTGGAGGCATTAGGATTCTATCCCGAGTCTGTGTGGCCCCAAGTCCTTTCTGTTTCAAGCACAGCACCACCGTGTCTGAGAAGACAGCCTAGAACACCCACTCCAGGCCCAGGTCGTCAAGCCAGTGTGTACGCTCCCCAGGAACCCTGAGCCTACATCAGACCACATGCTGTCACGTAAAGCAAGGAAAGACAGGACCTCTTCTCAAGGGTTACAGGCACCAACACACATACCCTGGCTTATTAGTCAAGATACGCTACCTGCCGAGATAGCCCCAGAATAAGAGTGACTTCATTTGGGGGGAGAAGACGGCCTTGGCAGGATTAGCTCTGCCCACAAAATCACTCATGGACTTGGACTCTTTTAATCTAGTGGCTTGTCCATCCCCGAGAGCCATGAAGTCTTCAGGGGAACCCGCTACATCTGGTTGGTTAATGAGCATGAAGAAAGCGTGGGGAGGGGGTGGAGGGAAGGGAAAAGGAGAGGACTAGAGAGAAAGGGAGGGGCGGAGAGGGAAAGAAAGAGGGAAGCATGGGAGATCATACAAGGTTTTAGGGCCTAAAGGTGTACATCATTGTAGCCCACATTCTACCGGTTACAAATCAGTCTTATGAACAACCCAGTTCCATAGGGTGGAGCCAGGACCAGAACCCCCATATCCAGAGCTGATTCAGGTGCTGGTCATAGAGAACACGGTGCCTGGCCTCTCCTCTCACCCACCCCAAACACCTGCTTTACCCTATATGCTATGCAGTTGACCCAGCCACTGTTCCAACCCCAGTCATCCGGGAAGAATGCCTTGATTTTGCCAGATGCTTAAGATTTGGCACAAGGGGTTGTAACACCCAGATGTGGCATCCAGACGTCTTTGCTCTAAATTCAGAGAGGCAGAGAATGCCATGATTTTAGACCGACCTCTTCATTTCACCAATGAGGAAGCTGAAGCCCACGCAGAATCGGGGACCAGACCAAGGCCGGACATCTGCAAAATGGCCACAGTGGGTCGTAGAGCCAGGCCATCAAGCTCGCCATTGGAACTCACCTGTCAGGATGCTCATTAGCCAGGATCAATTTCTGAGAGCCTAACAGACCAAAGAGAAGGCTTTCAGGCCTTCGGGAGGGAATAATTTGGGAGAAAGAAACCTTCAAGGAGCCCGCAAAATAAGTCCATGTGGACTTTTCCATTAGTTCGGTGGGTCCGATGCTTCTTCCACCTCTTCTCCTGTAGCGCACTCAGAATGGGGCACCGTTCTAGAGACAGTTCCAATCCTGGAAGATCATTCCCATCCAAGAACGCAACTGGAATACAGTGAGGGCAGACTTAGAGTGAGAACTTTGAACTCGCTTGATATTTTTTAGGGAAAAAACTTTTGAAATTTTCTCTAATTTTTTTTCCTTCCCATAACAGATCAGTTCAATCTCTCACCCTGAGTTGAGCGGGAGCGGGAACGGAATGGGAGCTGCAGCCTGGTTAAGATCTGTGCTGCAGGAACCCCCACATCAAGCCCTTCCTCGGGAAGGGTAGGATGGTGCCCCTCTCTCAGGCTCCAGCTCCACTTGGCAGGGGCGCCCGGGCCTGCCTTGGACTTGAGATCTTACCGAGACGATGGAGAAGGAAGCACAAGGCTGACAGCCCGCCCTGCATCTACAGTAATCCGCTAATGTTCCCTACTGTTCACGTAAACAAACTGCCTGGCCCAGACTCTGCGACTCCAGGTGCCCTGGCAGGGGCCCAGCAGGCCTGCTGCATAAAACCCACTCCCTGCACCTGAGCGTCCTGCCCAGCCAAGGGCAGCTCCTTAAGGAAGAGGTCTACAGAAGCAGAAGTCACTCCACGGACCTCTCTGCCCTACAGATATGCAGCCAGGATATAACCATCCAGGAGCTCTCCTGGGCTGTGTCTGTGCTAAATAAAAACACACACACAACCAGTCTCCGTGGGGCATCAGGGTGTTGAGAGGAAGGATGGGGGAGCCAGGACACCATGGGGCACATACTGGGGGTGCTCCCCTCACTCCTGAAAAAGAAGGCACTTTTCTACACACGGGCCCTTGCATTTCTAAGCTCCTGCTAGGAGCCCAGCATGGAACTGAACACTGGAAACACCCTGATAACTAAGATCAGGTCATCTGATACCTCTTTCCGTTCTTTTCCCACTAATGATGCTCCCTCCTGTATTAGCTGGCTGCGGCTGCCATTACAAAATGCCAGAGACTGGTTGGCTGTAACAACAAAGGCTTACTTTCTCACATTTCTGAGGAAGACAAGTTCAAGATTAAGGTCTCAGCACGTCTGGTGTCCCCTAAGGCCTCTCTCCTTGGCTTGTTCCTCTCTGTGTCCTCACATGGCCTTTCCTCTGTGTGTGAACATCGCCAGCGTGTCTGCCTCTTCTTACAAGGACACCAATCAGACTGGATGAGGGCCCCACCCTAATGGCCTCATTGTGACTGAGTCACCGCGCTCCCTAAAGGCCCTCACTCCAAGTACAGCCGCATTGGAGGCTAGGGCTTCCACACATGAAGTTGAGTGAGTGACACAGTTTAGTCTGTAACACCTTCCATGTATAAAGCATATTAGATTTTGAAGGTTATGAAACATTTTAACTACTTTCAAGAGCACGGTCTTTGGGGACAGGTAAACCTGTGTGACTTTCAGATCTGCCACTTACCTGCCCCTTGACTTTGGACAAGTGACCTTGGCCTCAGTGTTACTCACCTGAAAAGTGGGATAATAATGTGCACGCTCCTCGTGTCTGAAATTTAATTAGGATTAGAAGTTGGGTTCTCGAGAGTGCTCGTTGAATAGCACAGGTGCTGCTGGTAGTGTTTCTTGATGGCCAGAACAGTGGTTTGGAGGGAGACCGGCCCAAATGTGCCAGGCATGGTTCTACATGGATTTGCTCATTTAATGAAACAACGCTGGGAAGTAGGAACTATGATTCCCATTAGACGAATGTGGAAAGTGAAGCACGAGGTTAGCAAAGGTCCTCGAGATCACACATAGCCAACAGATGGAAGATCTGGAATAGGAACCCAGACATCCTGGCTCCCGCATCTCATGATAACTAACTCACTGAGGGTTTTACACCATGTACCGGGCCTCCCCCAAACAAAGCAGTGCTGTCATGGCACGGTGGATACAAAAATTAACTCCTAGATGCTGAGATGTTCGAGAAAGGTGACTTCCCTTTTTGCTTGAACGTCCCCATTTTTATGGCTCTTTACCAAGGAAACAGTAGTGACAACATTTTTCAGACAGGGTAGCCACTGTAAAAAATGGGAGTCATCTGCAAATGAGCTGATGAGACCCTCACCGCCACCCCCCACCCAAGTAGAGAACATAGCTTGAGTCCATTCTCCGAAACCTAGAATGTTGATTAAAATACTTTTATAAAGTAGAAAAAAATAAGGCTAATATTAAAAAATCCTGTTTTATTAATCCCCAAAGGGAGGATTTTATTAATTCCTTTAGAATCCAATAAAAGTGTGTTTTTTAATCAACTTTGTTTTCCAACTCCTGTCCAAGTGTCAAATCACAGTAAAGTGGCTTACATTTCTTGAGACGCTTCCAGGTACAGGGGTTGGGTCAGGAGCATGGGGAACAGATCGGACCCAGGCCTCTTAGACAATCCAGTTGGTCAAGACACACGTGTGAAATATTAAGTCCTATCAATGTGACATGAACAAGTGACATGCGTGAGGGTGATCTTTGTCTATTTTATTCTTAATCAAATGGGAACCAGTTTTTCCGGGGTAGTGCCTTGCACATAATAGGGCCTCAATAAATACTTATTAAATAAGTAGGCAAGAAAATAATTATGAAGTGTCTTATAGACATGGTAAGAAGTTTGGACTTAACTCCAAAAGCAATATATGTAATAATTTTAAGCAGAGAGTAACATGGTCTGATCTGTTGTGTTTGGTAAATCACCTTGATTTACTGTTGGAAGAAGGGATACAGGGGTGAGGAGGGGAATGAAACAAGGATCCCACTTAGGAAGCCATTACATAGTGGTTGGGGGCAGGGGTTGGGTTGGCCACGGAGAAGAGGAAGGAATGGAGCCAGGACAGAGCTGAGACCCGGAGTTCACAAGACATGCCCATGGAGTGGAAACGAGAGATGAAGGAAATAAGGAAATCAGTATGACCTCTTGGCATTTGGCTTGAGCACCTGGTTATGACATTTACTGAGATGAGAGTAGCATAAGGAGGATTAGGTTCAGGGGTTAGGGAGGGCAGAAATCAAGAATTCTCTATTGGCCATGCTAAAGGGTAAGATGTCTACTGGATCCTAGCAGAGATAGGAGACAATGGTGGGGTGGGTAAATCAGGAGCTCAGAAAGATGTGAGGGATGGAGGTGGTGATGCCGGGTGGCCCACCAGAAGCCTTTGCATCAAGGGTGAGACTTGTTTTTCTACCACCACATTATACCCATGCCTCAATGAAACGAAAATCACAGGGTGCTCAGAAATAGGCAAAACAGGATGTAAACCCACAAACACCAAGATACCGTGGCTCGGTGCTTGTGTCTCCTGAAGAGAAGCCAAGGATTCCGGATGGACCCCCCCGCCTCCTTCAAAGGGCTTCTCCAGTCTCTCCAGTCCTCTCCCACACCCAGCAAGTTCTAGGTGAGAGTCGCTGGTGCCCACATATAGTTAAAGTCCACCCTGCAAACCGTGGGTTTAATCAGATGCATGGCTTCATCACTTGGGCTTAATGAGGTAAACCAGACCTCCGGTAATATTGCCTGTATAATTGACATGGTTCTCTGGGAAACATTACGCTTTATAATGAAAATACTGTATATAATTAGAATCTAATAGGAAGAAAATAGTAATTAGCCAGAATTAACTGAACAGACGCAATCAGGCAAATAAAGGTTATCCTCAGGAGAGGACCCTTCAGAGTTCAAACGCACGTCCTGTAATTGTGGAGAAGCCCCAGTAATTAAGGGTAATTTTTTCCCTGCATCGTGGTGGAAGAGTTGTGGGCTTTTTTTTGTTGTTGTTTCTGGGTTTTTGTTTTTTGTTTTTTGTTTCTGCTGAGTGGCAGAATGAGTCTGGCCAAGACCGAACAGGGATCTGGAAGGTCGTACACAGAGATTCGTGGGAGAAGGGGAAGGGCAAGAGAAAGGCAAGGGACCCAAAGCCTAAAATTCCAGATTCAAATTCCAGGTCCAGCTCTGTCATGAACCAGCTGTGTGACCTTGAATACGTCATTCCCCTCTCTGGTGATAATGATGGTAATAGTAGCTACCATTTCCTGAGAGTCTTCTTAGTAGGAGCTGAGATAAGCACTTCTCATAAATCATTTAATATAATCTTTGTATTCCCAACCACGGGATCAACATCTCCCCTTTTTCATTTTCTTTTTATTGAAGTGCAATTGACATACAATGTTCTTTTAGTTTCAGGTGTACGACTTGGTAACTCAACAATTCCATCCATTAAGCTGTGCTCACCACGGTAAGTATAGTCACCATCTGTCACCATACGATGTTACGACAATATCATCGACTGTATTTCCCACGCTGTATTTTTTCATCTCTGTGACTTCTTTATTTTATAACTGGAAGTTTGTACGTCTGAATCCCTTTCACCTATTTTGCCCATCTGCCCCACACCCGCCCTTCTGGCAACCACCAGTTTATTCTCTGAATTTATGATTCTGTTTCTATTGTTTGTGTTTGTCTGTGGGTTTTCTTTTTCTTTTTTTTTTTTAGGTTATTTCACTGCATGTATTATTAGAGAGCAAGGGAGATGCTCAGAATCTGTGCCGCAGACGTGCTCTCTGGAGGACACAGGGCCACTCACTGACCTGTGGGAGGATAAGAGCAGAATATCACTGGAGGTCAGTCAGCCCTGAGTAAAGCCAGCAGAGCCGCTGGGCTGGCCGCTGTGAGCTAGGTCTTCACATGCTCGTCCAGAGCAGTAGCTCCTCCCGCATCACGCGCTCCAGGGTCTCCATGCGGAGCTGGAATGCCAACAAAAAGCCTGTTCTCACCAGCGGGAGAGCAACATGTTTGAGCCAAGGTTAGACATCACAGCACTTGGCCCTGCACCACCAGACAGCTGATTCTCTGAGCAGATTCAATCGGCATTCATGAGCACCTATCTTATGCCTGGCTCAAGGTGGGCATTGGAGTTACAGGGGTGGTCCTTCGTGGAGATTGCAATGCAGGGAGCGGGGGTAGGAAGGGAGAGGAGGAAGAGAGATGTGTAAAGTGTCTCCAGAGCACAAGCAGGTGCTGTGATATAGGAAGCCCATTGACTATCGCTGGGGAAGAATGGAGACTGGGAAGACCTCTGGAAAGAGGCAGCATTTGAGTAAGACCTTGTCAGGTGGAGATAGGAGGGAGGGACACTCTGGAAAAAGGGGTCAGCCTGGGCAAAGGCATGATGACAGGTGGATACAAAATATATGTCAGCGGAAAATCACTTGCACCTCTGCTATGGCAGATCTATAGAGAAACAGGTTTCTAGAACTGAGGACACATGGGGTTCCTCTGTCCCTTCCCACCCTCCTCTGTCTCCATGGAAGGAGAAATGAATTTCATTGGTGAGGCTGAAGAACGGCTCTCCTTGCCATCAAAAGGGCTAATGTCATGTGGGAAAGTCAAAGGGAAGAGCCAGAAAGAATGGTATCTTCCAGGCATGAGTAAAGATATATCGCTTGGGCATTCCTTCACCTGCCTCTGCCCGGGAGAGGTGGGTGCTGGGCACACAGGCTTGCTCCTGCAAGTTCAAATAAGCCTCTGTTTGCTGGGCCAGCTTGTCCATCTGTCCCACGGTGCATGAGTTCCACAGTCAAGATTCAAGAAAGGAGATCAAGTGCATCTCTACCAGTAGTGAATACTGATACTGGTTTTCTTTCCTCGCTGAATCGTCGTGTTTTCTTTAACTGAGTCCATCCTGGAGGGGGATGGGAACCAGAGAATGGCATCCCTAGCCTCCCAGCTTGTGTTGCAGGATGGGTGCATGGCTTGGTGCGCCTAGATCACAGGGCAGGTTGTGAATTATGGGACATGAGGCTGGGAAGGTAGATTAGTGCCATAGGAAATGGAGCAGGTAAGAAAGGTCAGTGCCCTTTTCCCCATACCAAATATCAACCCATCTGAAGATGGAAATGCACCTCTTCTTTAGGAAAATGGATACCTGCTTATGGATCTGTGTCTTAAGACTTGTGCCCAAAGCATGTCCACGTCCTGGATTCTAACATCCCATGCCCCACTCCCCCACCTTCATCAATACCATATTGGGACAAGAGATGTCATGCGCGAGAGCACAGAAAGATCGGGGGGGGGGGAGGTTTAGAAATGCCACTAGAAGGAGAATGAATGGATGGGCAGATGGCCATGGAACATCAGTCTCTAGTTACGTTTTCTATCACCACAGTGACAGATGTGTATAGCATGTCCTTATTAAACACCTACTGCATGCAGGGCTTTGTAAGAGGAGCCAGGAAAACTAGACAGAGCGGGGGTTAAATGTAGTCCTTCCATTTGAAGAACTTCCTATATAACAAGAGAGATGAGATTTGTACAAAATAATTATAATACAAGACGAGAAGAAATAAGCTGCTATAGAGTGATGTGGTTATGCAAAAGGGAGAGAAAGGTTTCTTTGGCAGGGGGATTTCAAGAAAGTTTCCTGAAAGAGGTGGTCTTGAAGCTGAGGCTTGACCTCGAGGTAGGATTCCAAAATACGGAGCTAGGAGGTGGTTCTACTGGGTGCAAGAAGCATGCCAGGCAAGACTTGGGGGCTGGCAAATTACTGGGCAAATACTGGGGAGGAATGGGAAAACACGAGGGCCACCAGCTCCGTGTAAAGAAGCCTTCTGAAAAATACATGAACGCTGCATCTTGCAGGATTTTGATGTGAAACCAAGGTAGACTTTGACCCGCCCTTGGGAGGGTATCTGAGCCGGGGCAAGACTCAAGCAGGGCGGGATCCCACAGCAATTGATCGCAGCGCCCCCTAGAGGAAGGGCATGGAGAAGAGGAGGCCCCTTGACTGTGTCTCTTCCGGGGAGCAGTCTCCCCCATGCCCAGTGATGACTGGGAGGTGACATCAGGCGATAATGTTGCAGATCGTGGCATGCCTCCGCCCCCTTCCTTTCCTCTGCCGGAAGCAGGACCCAAAGCAGCTCTGATGATCACAGGTGGAACTCTCTTGTCTGGGCCTCCTATTTCTATTATTAAAGCCACTTAATGCCTAATTACTCCACCAGCCACAAGGCCTTCCGAGAGCCCCTTGCCGGAGAGCAATCAGATTTGTCAGACATTTCCAAAAAGCACACAACTCTCCTGGAGGTCTCAAAATAGCTGTGTCAGTGGCCCTAATGGAACATAATTTCCTGTAAAGGAAAACTAATTTAATATTTTCAGGTATTATGTAACCAAGTGCCCACAGAGAGAGAGAAGACAACTACTAACGAGAAACAATCAGAGTCAGCGCCCCTTTGACATCAGATCACCTGCCGGCCTAGTTAACGTTGGAAAGGGGACCCGTGGGGTGGCTGATCGCAGGGACAGAAAGGTGGTGTCGTGGTGAACGTGTGTGGGTTTGAGCTTGGCCCGACTGGGATTAGAATCCCAGGTCCACTGCTTACTGGCTGTGAGAACTTACACAAGCGACCTCACATCTCTGGACTGGGCTCGGATTCCAGCAGCCTCAAGACGAGGCTGATGAAATAATCCTCACTCCACGGGCTCTTGTAAGGATTAAATAGAAAAGCTTATGGAAAGTGCATAGCGTGGTCCTGGCACTTCAGAATCACTCAGCGAATATTGGGGGTTTTTTTGCAGCGGCAGTTCCCATTACTGATCAAAGTCCCGTTAAGTAAAACTTGTCCTTCCCCTTTTAGGAAGAAAGGTTTGAGCTCGGGAGACGTATCACCCAAACTTCTGGAGCCAATGATGTGCAGTAAGTGGGTGCGACGGTGAATTTTCTATGTCAGTTTGACTGGGCTAAGGGATGCCCAGACGGCTGCTAAGACATTAGGGAGGAGGGGGTGGGGTGTCTCTGGAAGAAATTAGCATTTGAATGGGTAGGCGGATTAAAGAAAAAGGACCCTCCCTCACCAACACAAACGGGCATCATCCAATCTGTTGAGGGCCTGAACAGAACAGAACGGTGGAAGAAGGGCTTGCACTGGGACATCATCTTCTCCTGTGCTCCAGCAGTGGTGCCCCTGGTTCTTGGCCTTTGGAGTCAGGCTGGGACTTCCACCCTTAGCTCCCCTGGTTCTCAGGCCTTCAGATGTGCCAGGAGGACACCCTGGGCTTTCCTGGGCCCTCAGCTCACAGACAAATCATGAGGTGCTTTCCAGCCAGAATCTGATCTCCTCCCAAGGATGCAGAGCCACACCTGTCTTACTCTGTGTTGAATAATGAGAACCAGGCGCCATGCCTGGCATATAGGAGACACTCACATATTGTCAGAAGACCATCAACTTTTTAATCTCAGGTCTTTTCACTTTGGATTGGTCTCCTTATTCCCCACCCAGGGCCACCACCACCTCCTCCAGGCGACCTTTCTTACTGCAGTCAAGAGATGTTTCCAAAAATTCAATCTGATGACATTAGACCTCTGCTTTTTGGAGTTGTTTAAAAAGATTTTATTTATTTATTTATTTATTTATTTATTTATTTATTTATTTGAGAGAGAGAGAGGCAGCAAGAGAGGGAACACAAGCAAGGCGAGTGTGAGAGAGAGAAGCAGGCCTCCCACCGAGCAGGGAGCCGGATGCAGGGCTCGAGCCCAGAACACTGGGATCATGAGCCGAGGGCAGACACTTAGTGGCTGAGCCACCCAGGCGCTCCTAGACCTCTGTTTAAAAGGCATAGCTGAATTTCTCAGAATTAAAAAAAAAATGTTTTTTTGAATACAAATTCTCCATCCTGACATTCAAGGGCCTATAATCTGTCCCCAGCTTTGTCTCACCCAGAGCTTCCGTCATGCCTCCTAATCTTCCCTCACACTATCTTCCTGCCATTTCTCTGATAAGCCACTCCTTTCTCTCCCACACAGAACAGCCAACCTAATGAATCACAGTGCTTTTCCCTATCAAGACAGACATGACTTCAGAATCCTTCTTAACACAGTATCTAAGCAGCCACAACCAACTGGTTAGGTTCATGCCAAAAGATTAAGTCCATTTGCCATCCTCGCCTAGTGTAGCCTGGGTCTTGGCCAAGCTACATCAGTCTTGGGCTGAGCCTCAGAGACACCTGAAAACCAACTTGGCCAATGCGTCCAAATTGATCACATGCCTTTGGGTCTCTCCTGAGACACAGAACCTATTTCCCATGGAAGCTTCCCTCCCACTCTACTCACCCAGGACTCTAACACCCTAAACCCTCACTTCTGTCACACAGCCTAGCTCCAAGGCAGGTAACCACCAGCCCCTCGGACTCAGTGATATGGATTTACCTGCCCTTTCTGAAACTAGTCATGGGGACCAGATGTTTTTCATGGCCTCGGGGATCTATTGGGAAGAAGTTAAGTTTGAGATCTAAGAGGTTATCTTTGTCCTTAGGCTCTGAAGAACACAGGAAGTCTCTGCTTCTACCCCGAGCAGTAGATTTGGACCCTAAAAAGGTATCCCTTTAAGTCATCTCCTCAACCACCCCTTACCCCCAGGACCAGACCTTTGGGTTCTTGATGTTTGATGAACAACTGGACTTCCTTGAGACCCCAAATCCAACTTCAGACTATTCCTGCCAAGATCCTTCTAGCTCAGTTAAGAAGATGGGAAACGGTCTGAGCCAAATTCCTACTGCATACATGTCCCAGGTTGCCCAGAAACCATCCAAAGGGACCCCAGGGTCCAATCTATGAAGGCTAAACTATAGCTTCTAGAAAACTCCTTGGTGAGTTTTTAAAAGATGTCAAAGCCTGAGCCCACCCCCCAGAAATTCTGATTTAGTTTCTCTGATGGGGGACATGTACATTTATTTATAGCTCCTCAGTTGATTCCAGTGTGTAGGCAGGATTGAAAACTGCCAACTACAAATACCACTGGGAAAGCCCTGTAGGAGTGTCCTCTGGTTTATGGTCCCAGCATTTCTTCCAGCCCAAACAGGGTAGAAAGGATCAAGTTACTGTCCTGAAGCAACTTAAGATGTATTAGAGGTGACCTCAGAGATGATCCCGAAAGGACTGGAGAGCATGACTTCACCCAACAGAGAACTAGCCAGAACTCATTCATTCGTTCTTAAATGCAAGCATGGTCCTAGGACTCAGGCGATGGCTCCATTTCAATGATGATTCCTGAACCATGATTCCAAGTCAGAAACTAGTGGAGGTAGTTGCTGAAGCGGGGCTGAGAACTCCAGCAACTTCCCTGAGACTGTATTGCCTCCAAAGCAATAATTGACCAATGGCGATTGAACAAGAAATTATTGAGGGTTTATGTTCGAAGTACTCATACTATATTTCATTTACCAGCCACCATTTTGCAAGATAGATTTTGTTGTATCCAATTTATAGAAGATAAAGAAGTTGAAAGAGAGGGTGCAATTTGCCTGAGGTCGCACGGCTTTTAGGGAGTTAAGTAGAGATCCGACCCCATGTCTGTCTTTACCATTCTAGTCTATCATGTCACTCATGCATTTATTACTGATTCACTGATGCAGCCAAACACCACCACCGTTTATCGAGCACCTTCTCATGCCACGTGCCAGGTGAATGAACATCAGAACAAGCCTGAGAAATGGTTATCCCTTATATCTTTCTAGAGCAGGAGTCATCAAAGTTCTTTTGTAGAATCATATAGTACAGATTTTTGGCTTTGTGGACCATGGACTCTTTGTAGCAATGACCCCATCATTGTAATACAAAGGAGAGCATTGACAATGCATGTTTCAATAAAACTTTATTTAAAACAAACAAACAAGTGAGGGACTGGATTTGGCATGGGCCCTCATTTAACAACCTTTGTCCTAAAGAAAAGGAAGCTGAGGTTGGGAGAGGAAAGGGGACTTGCCCAAGGTCACCCAGCTGCTGAGCGATGAACCAGCCTCAGTCCACATCTGCAGGGCTCCCCTGCTTCCTCCTCTTCACCACATTGCCTCCCCACGCAACCCCAGGGACTCATTCTTTCATCAATTAATCTCCCTCAATCCTCTAAACCTTATCTGTTCCGATTAAGGCAAGCTTATTGTGCTCGAGAAGGGTTATTGCTTCTCACAATTCTCTCTCCAGAACATAAGAATAAATCAATCTTTCTGTCTTAATAAGTTGATAATCATTGTGAAATATTTAATGTGTTCGGTGTCATCCTTGATCTTCAGGCTTCAGTCAGAAAATCATCGCTGTCCTTCCCACACTCAAACTTTTCACTCTGCATTTGCTTTTCTTTACTCTTTTTAGTTTCCTGTTTAACAGCATATTCATTCCTCTCCTTTTGCTGTCCATTCTCTCCCCAAAGCTGGATGTTGTCCTTACTAATAGGTGGTTCTTTTCTGCTTTTTTGCCAGTGTTTGTATTTGCCCAACACTTTGTATCCCCCATATTTACTCTGTAATGGACCCTGGGGCTCTGAGACCCCAGAAGGAGGCTGTCTAACCCATTTCCCTTCCCCCAGGCAAGACTTCATTCATTTATTTATCCACACATTTGGGCGTGGGTGAAACAGTGATGGTCAAAGGAGACCTGGTCCAGGCTCTCGTGGAGAGGGAGAGATCTCAGTGCAGTGGGAGAGGTCAGCATGAATCAAATAATTACAAAATACATAGTTTCAGTTGGTGATGCTGAGCAACATAAAAACAGAGGGAGCCTGGGGCGCCTGGGTGGCACAGCGGTTAAGCGTCTGCCTTCGGCTCAGGGCGTGATCCCGGCGTTATGGGATCGAGCACCACATCAGGCTCCTCCACTATGAGCCTGCTTCTTCCTCTCCCACTCCCCCTGCTTGTGTTCCCTCTCTCGCTGGCTGTCTCTAACTCTGTTGAATAAATAAATAAAATCTTTAAAAAAAACAAAAACAAAAAACAAAAAAACAGAGGGAGCCTAATCTATCCCGTTGGTGAGGGCCACCGGGCAGGGGTCAGAGAAAGGCTTCATTGAGGTATAAGAACTCAACAGAGATGGGGAGTTGGAAGGGGACTCCCAGCAGAAGGAACAGAGACGGGGAAGGCTCTTCACCTAAAACTATCTCCTGCCTACTGTTTAAAGCTCTCCAAAGCAGAGGCAGCTACACTGTCCATTTCAGGGGGTCAGTTAACAACCTCTCAGGTTAGAGACGCTCCCTCTTACTTTCCACGCACCAACCCCTTAGAATGAAAGAGTCATCTGCACTGGAACTGGGAAGGCTTTAGATATCATCTGAGGTAATGTGTTCCCTTCACAAATGGACACCCTGGTGTCTAGGGAAGGGGAAGACTTGCCTAAGACCATAAGATACTCCAGCCCGAACCCCTGACTCCCATTCCAGTGCTCTTTTTCCAGCTTTGCAGTTAAATTCCACTACCACAGAGTTTCTTAAAGACAGGGGAACGTGTCTTCCCTTACGGACTGATGGTTGTATTAGTAACGATAATAGCTACCTTTTGTTAAGATTTATCCATATTTTGGGTACTTGTGAACACTGCAACTCATTCACTCTTTAAAAGTTATCCCAATAACCAGTGATACGGGACTTGATAAGGTTCCTTGTTTTTCTCTGTCTCATCTCAGCTGGCTGAGTGCTCTGTTCAGTTGGGGACCTCAGGCCAAAAAACAGAAGGGGCCCTGCACACTGGCCCGACTTCCCTCTCCGTACCCCAGCAGGCAGAATGAGATTGGCCATTTAGACAACATCGGTCTGTGGGCCCCACCGCATACTAAGCAGTCACTAGAAATAGATGCATTAGGGACGAAAACATTTACTGGCAACACTATCTGGCTTCAATCTTTCACCTTCACTGGGTAATGAGATGAGCTAGAACATTAAAACCAACAAACAGCCTTTGGTGTTTACAGCAAATGTTTGCAAGAGCACAGGAGCCAGAGGTGCTCTGGGGAACATCTGGATTTCTGGAAACTGTGTGATTACACAGATGTGTTAGATTCATCAAACTATAAAAATATCCTGTGATGTGTGTCAGGGAAGAAAAACAACCTCCCTAGATGAATTTGGTACAAATTATCGATCACAGCAAAGACACCAAACGAAGGTTGATGTGACGCCAGGCTCCTGGGAAGCCTTCAGATCTAGGCTGAAGTCGTGGCTTTAGAGAGCGGCCTTTGATTGACAAGGGTGAGGGTGAGGCCTGAGGAAGTCAGGGATTCTACTTACCTATTGTTTTGTCTCTTAGAATTCTCTCTATGTGTACCCACTGCACTCTTTGGATTGAGTCCCTCCTTTTCTTACACACTATCTTACACACTATCTAATAGGTGGTTATCTATCTTACACACTATCTAATAGTGGGGTCTCTATCTTGCCCAAAAATTTCTTCTACTGGTTTATAAAATTCTGTGCCATATGCCCTAAAACATTTTCCCAGATTTGTATTTTGCAACCATCCCCTACTATGAAAATAAGACTCATCCTATTTCCCCCCAAACGCAATCAATTTGTCTTTATGCAAATCCGTAACATTGTGCCTGATCTAGTTAGATCCCTGGAAAGTTCTTTTCTTTTTCTTTTATTTCTTTTCTTTTTTTCTTTTCTTTCCTTTTGTTTTCTTTTCTCTCTCTCCCTCTCTCTTTTTAATGGTTGAGCAAATGAATAAGTGAATGTTTTGCCTCAGGGCCTTTGCATGTGCTCATGCTCATTCCTGGGCTCTCCCTGAGTTCCAGAGTTCATGCTGGAGCTCCTCCTCTTCCCCAAGCCTGCTTCCAGGACACATTTCCCCTGGATGGCTTTTCCCTCTACTTCCTTCCCCAGGCCCTCAGCCTTCCTGCAAATTTTCGTGTCCCCATATATTTTGCATAAACCTTTAGTTTAACCCACAGAACTTCTTGGTTTTGTTTTGTTTTTCTCTCTCTCTCTCTCTCTCTTTTTTTTTTTAGCTGTGTCTGTCTTTCTCTCTGTTCTATTATTTTCTCAAAACCAGAAACACCACCTGTTCATTCTTATAACCCTGATGCCCAGGATGATATCCACTACACAGTAGTGTGGTAGTCCTAGATGAGCCCTTCGAGAATAAGGAACTTTTTTTTTTTTTTAAGAACAAAGAACTCTTAACATGAAGTTCCAAGGACTTATGATTCTAAAAAGAACATCTTAACTCCGAACACACCTTGGAGAAGTTGCCTTCCCAAGGGAAGTTTCGGGAGCGGTGACTGTTCTCCATATGGGAGCCACCACTGGATGAAGTGGTCATTGCCGCAGTTAAAAGTTAGGTGAATATAAAGGTATAACTATGAGCCGAGGTGGATATTGAAATCCAGCTCTAGGGATTTCTATTAGGAATACAATTTTGCCACACTGAGTGTTATGAACAGAAACAGTATCAAGAGAAAAATAAACAAATAGTATGAATAGAAAACACTATGAAAAGGAAAAGCAAAGCTATGTTATTTATGTCTGCATGTCGACAGAAGCTAGGTGCGGTACCAGATATAACGTCTGGGCAGACCCAGCTTTCTTTCTTTCTTTTTTTTTTTTAAAGATTTTATTTATTTATTTATTCGACAGAGATAGAGACAGCCAGCGAGAGAGGGAACGTAGGGGGAGCGGGAGAGAAAGAAGCAGGCTCATAGCGGAGGAGCCCGATGTGGGGCTCGATCCCATAACACCGGGATCACGCCCTGAGCCAAAGGCAGACGCCCAACCGCTGTGCCACCCAGGCGCCCCCAGACCCAGCTTTCTTGACTCCTGCCACAAGCTTCTTTCCAGCCCCCCTCTTATAGCAGAAGGTGATGAATGACACTGTATGTGTTTCACTGTGGTTGGTCCAAAAACCAGCTCCTATAATAGCAGAGAGCGTCATAGGCAAAGGACTCCATAGGAAGGCCACGGAGCCTGGGAAAGAGGCCCATCTAAGCCTGCCTCCACGGATGCGGATTTATGCAAACGTAATTAGGAACTGGAGCAAAGCAATAGAACTCCGAGCTGATTGCTTGAGAATCCCTAGCATTTAGTATAATGGCAAATACTCTCTGGAAGCCAGGGATTTGTCTTTCTGTTCTACAGAGGAGGAAACAGAAGTCCCCAAAAGTTCACCAAGAATCCAGTATGAATCAGCACAGGGTATAAACGCATACCACGCAGATCAGACATCCAGCGACCAAAAATCGCAATAACGACCAAGGTAATGGGAACACTTACACCAACCATGACCGTGGCCCCTGTTGGTCCTGCACCCTGTGCGTGCCAGGCACTTGGGGGTATTTCGTGCCAGCTTAAGAAAATCACCAGGACAGGATGATATCTTGAGAAAGCATTCCAAGCATCAGAATCATCCAGGGATTTTGTTAAAAATACAGATTCTCGTGTGCGACCTAAAGCAGAATCCCTGGAGGTGGGGGCCAGGAATCTGCATTTTAACACACTCCCCAGGCAATTCCTTGAAACGCCAAAGCATAAGCACTACCAAGTTCATCAAAATCCTTGTAAGGAGAAATTAGCCATTAAAAGCAGGTATTTACTCATATGCTGTCTGTACATAATGTGGGGTTGTAAATGTAGCTGTTTGGGTTTGAATTCACTGAGCCCCGCGCCCCGTTTATTCCACGGTGGGGTCCCAATTAGTCTCCATATGTCGTTCTACAGCCCTTGCAAAAGCCAGAGTTAAAAGAAACCCCCTTGACCAACAACCAGGGGCATCTGCCTCTAAGTCGGAAATATTTTACTACACAGAACCACAGCAGAAAGGAGCGGGTCACCTTCTCGTCTCTTCCATTTTCCACCCTAGCCAGAGGCCCCCTCATTCGACAAATGAGACCCCGTAGGGCTGGCGGAGAGAGGAAATTGCTTCACCAAGAGCGACTGGGGGAAATTAGGGCCTCCCTACCTGGGAGGCATTGAGAGACAGTGGACGAGCACCGAGAGAAAGAGACAAAACGCCCATTCCAATAAGGAAACGGCTTTAATCTATCAAACTAATTCTCCTTCTTTCAGAGAGAGAGAACACGAAATTGAACAAAATGATTTACGGAACGGCGCCCAGGCTGATCCGCGCGGGGCCCATAGCTCCCAGCGCTTAGTCTGGAAGGTAGAAAGTCCATTTGAATATTCTTAAAAAAAAAAAAATCCCAACACAGAAAGGGAGAAGAATGCCTTTGTCTCTTCCAAAGATGGAAGTCTGGGGGGAAGTGCACGTTTGGAGGAGGCCACAGAAGAGATGGGAGCTTACTGGGGGCGTGGAGAGCCCGTAGCGATCAGGGAAGGGGGCATTTTCATTCCTGCCCCTGCCATTTCCCCAGCCCCGTCTCCCTGGTGCCTGCAGGTTAGAGTCTAATTCCTCAGTTAGGCATTCAAGTCACTTGAGTGTCTAGACCAGGGATCAGTAAACTTTTTCTGTAAAGGGCGAAATGGTAAATATTTTAAGCTTTGCCTGCACTAAAGTGCGTCTCAACTGCTTCACTCTGCCTTTGTCGCCAGAAAGCCACCATACATAATACACAAATGAAACAGAGTGACTATATTCCAATGAAACTTAATTGGTGGGCATGGAGACTTGTATTTCATATAATTTTCATGTATCACAAAATGGTCTTCTTTTTTTTTTTTCCCCAACCACTTAACAATAAAAAAGAAAACGTGTTTAGCTCTCGAACTGTATAAAAACAGGCAGTGGGCCAACGCAGCCCTTGGGCTGTAGTTTGTGAAGCCCTGATCTAGACGTGGCTGGCATTTCTGCATTACCTCGTGCTCCTTCAATACCCAGGGCTGTCTTTTCCCTGCACACGCCCCTTCACCTCCAGATTCTCTACCACCCGCCTATTCCGTCTGCCTGGATCGTCTTTCTCTTCCCTTTCAACCATCCTCCTGGCTCTTCAAGCCTCCAGCTCCTCGCTTCTTTCCTGGGGCACCTCCCTCCCCACCAAGAAGTGACCTTCCCATGAGAACTTTATCTACGAGTCTCATCTCCCAGTCCCTACGCTAAGCTACTTAGAGAGAAAACAATATCCAACAGTTCCATTCATCTTTCGGTTAATCCCCCACAACGAACCTCTGAGGTAGGCTCTGTCATTATCCCCAATTTATGGCCATGTGAATTGTATCTTAAAGAGGCCTGTTAGGGGCGCCTGGGTGGCACAGCGGTTGAGCGTCTGCCTTCGGCTCAGGGCGTGATCCTGGCGTTGTGGGATCGAGCCCCACATCAGGCTCCTCCGCTATGAGCCTGCTTCTTCCTCTCCCACTCCCCTGCTTGTGTTCCCTCTCTAGCTGGCTGTCTCTATCTCTGTCGAATAAATAAATAAAATCTTTAAAAAAAAAATAAAGAGGCCTGTTAATTTGCCAGAGGTCACCCAGTGACTAAAAGACAGAACAAGGGCTGTGCTCCAAGCCTCAGATACAACCCATACTTTTAACCCCAGCGTTGTGCTGCCCCAAAGGAGACCTCATACCTTCTAAATTGCATACTGCACATTGTCTGAAAAATAGGGGTGCTCACTACGTTTCCGTTCAAATGAATGTTCAGGCTTTGTTATCTCATTTATGAAGCCCCAGGAGATTACTAGTAGGCAAGGACCTGGACGCCCATGAGAAATAACATAATAGCTAACAATCTGACTTAAGAGAGGACGGTGAAAGCCCAGGATGGTCAACACCAGCCCAATGAAGTCACGAAGCACAGAGGTCAAGTGCAGGGTCTGGTGGTCCTGCATACACCAGTGTCCCCAAGAGCGCTGCTGTGTCCTGGCACCATGCAGTGCGGGGGGGGGGTGATCGTGGGGGCAACGCTGAGTGTTTACAAAACGGTAGAGTCAATGGGCTGCTTAAAAATCAGGGAATTATGTGATCTGTTTAGATGGGTACCCCACCCAGTGGCCTGTTTTCCTTTTTCCTTCCTTCCTTCCTTCCTTCCTTCCTTCCTTCCTTCCTTCCTTCCTTCCTCTTTCTCTTTTTCTTTTTTCCCTCCCTCCTTCCCTCCCTCCCTTCCTTCCTTTGAAAATTCCCTGTGTTTGGGGCATCTGGCTGGCTCAGTCAGTTGAGCATCTGACTCTTGATTTCAGCTCAAGTCATGATCTCAGGGTCCTGGGATTGAGCCCCATATTGGGCTTCATGCACAGCAGGGAGTCTGCTTCTCTCCCCCTCCCTCTGCCTCTTACCCTGCTCATGAGCATGCCCTCTCTCTCTCTCTCTCTCTCTTTCTCAAGTAAATAAATAAATCTTTAAAAAAGTAGAATTCCCTGTGTTTGAATAGTTTAGCCCATTTTTATAGAACTATCCCTACTCCAGAGAATCACCTACTCCCTGAGGATAATGGGGAGCAAGCAGTGTTTCCGTATCATAATAATATTACAGCGAGGCCTTTGTTTTATCTGCTACACTGACTCTTCCGACTTGGCTGGGAATCGTCTCCCTGTTCTCTGTGGGTTCACATGTGCACATTGGTACACAAACCAGCTGCCGGTTACCCAGTTACTACTGCATGCAAGACCCCGTGCCGTGATACTGATATGGGATTGACAAGGAGGACAGTGGGGACCCTCAAGGAGCTTACAATCTGGGCGTGAGTCCAACGCTGACACAGCTTGAGACATTTTTCTCACACTCAGAAAGACTACAGTTCCATCAGAAAGAAGCAAGACATACCAGGAAGCAAGTAAAAAGTAAATAATATATCTTGGGTTTTCACATATATTCTGGGTTCTCTTGACCATGTCCTCCTTATTCTCCACCATCTCCAATCTCGAGAGTGCAAACTGATTTCTAACCTCAGCCCAACACCATCTTGGAGTCTCGTGGTATTAGGTTTGGTTCCCACTAGCTTTGTCCAAGTCTCACCTCTCGCCCCAGGCTAGCATGCGCTGTCCGTCCTCTCTTTGGAATCTGATCCCGATGCATTCTCGTTTCCGAATTTGCTGCTCCGGCCTTTCAGATGGCCCCCAACCAGGTGAAAAGCAACAGAAGCCACCACTGTGAGCCGATATCCCATATCACCAACCCCATATTCATTCCTTCGGTGAATGTTCAGTGAGCATTTTACATGGCAAGTTCCGTGATCCACTGAGCACGCCCTTCCAAACCTTCCTTCATAGCAGCCCCTGTGCTAGGGGCCAGGGCTTTGGGGATGAGTAAGACAAAGTCCTTCCTCCGTGGAGCTCCCTGTGCACGGTGACGTGTGCTAATCATTAAGGCCATTGTCCGTAAGTACTCCGATTCTTCTCCTTCCAAGCACATGGTAGCGCTGCCCTTCCCCCCTACTTGAGTCCACAGGCTGACTTGATCCGCCTCAGCCAATGAAACATGAGTGGAAGTGACATGTGCCACTTGCAGGCAAAAGCCTTTAAAATGATGGAGGCTGTTCGGAGGGATGGGGGAGGGATGGCCTTGGACAAGTGACTCTACCTCTCTGAGCCTCGCCTTCCTAATCACCAAAATAGGCATATATCCACAGTGGAGGACGTCTACGAGAACTAGAAGGTACAGTAAAGGCCAAACAGTTAGCACCGTGTTGTTCATACCATGAGGACTCCAGGTTATAAGTAACGACAAGTAAGACTTTGTGCACAAAGTCTTAAAATACTGTAAGCAAAAAACAAGGAAATCAACTTGCCCATATAACCGGGAAGTCTAAGGGACAGAGCTGACTTCCAGGACGGCTGGACCCAAGGAAATGTCCGTAGGTCTTTCTCTCTTACTCCCAACCTAGCTCACTCTTGTCAGCTTCCTTCTCAGACAGGTACCTCGCACAGGCTGGACGAGCCCCTGGGCAGCTCCGAGCTAACATGCCTGCAGAGCAAGAAGAAGGTTCTCCTTCAGCATGTCCATCAGGGCTCGAGAAACAAAACAAAACAAAGACTGCCCCAAACTCTTCACTGTGCACACCTGGGGGGGAGGAAGGGGCGAGGAGTACCCTTCATGTATCCTGAGTCCCTTTGTCAGGGCCACGTGATTGGCAGCTGCCTCGATGCCCCTGGCGGTGAGAGGGGTCTGTTCTCCAGGGAGAAGTGCCTTACAGAAGCAACGGAGAGACGGCTACCACGCGCATGGCTTGGAAAGTACAAATACTGAGTCCAATGCGGTAGCTTTATAAGTCACGGAATGTAGAAAGTAGAAAAAGAAACCTGTTCTTGCTAGAGCCTAGAGTGATGATTGTGTATGTTTGTTTTTGTGTGTGTAGGTGTGTATGTGTGTTTAGGTGTATATGGGTGTGTGTGTGTGTGTGTGTTTGTGCACGCATATATGTGTATGAGTATACCTTGTGTTTTTGTGTGTGGGAAGGGGTATGTGTGTATAGGTGTGCTTGTGTATGCGTATAAGCATATAGGTATGTGCACATATCTATGTGTGTGTGTGCACGTGTGTACATGGACATGCATGTGTGTGGGTACACGTGTGTGTGGACACATATGTGTAGGGGTGGGTGTATGTGTGCATGTGTATATAGGTATGTATAAGTGTGTATGTGTGGGAGTGTGTAAGCGTGTATGTGTGTGTATAATTGTGTGTGTGCATGCATGTGTGCGGGTGGGCGTATATGTGTTCAAGGATGCATGTGTATATGAATGTGTCTGTGTGAGCATATGGGCGTGTGTATAAGTGTATTTGTGCATGTGTGTGTGTGTGTGTGTGCATGTGGGGGGTGATGTGTGTGTACGCACGAGTGTGTGTCGATGGGCGGGGCATGCGTGGAGGGTCGACAGGAACTGGTGGGCAGTGAAGCTAGCCAGGCGAGCTGGAGTCAGAGGATTCAGTGACACTTCCTGCAGGGCTGGGTCTTACACCATGAAACGGGTAATAGAAAAGCCTTTCTGGAATTCTAAAACACTTGCAGCCTGCAGCAGGCAGCTCTGCAAACATTGCACTGTCTTAGAGCTCATTGTCATCCGGAGAAATGAAAACGACCAAGAACGAGGACCCAGGCGCTGGAAGGCTCGGACACCTCCCTGGCCCCGCCAGTTTCCCATGGGCCACGCTGCCCTGGGACCTGTTTTTGATGGTGATGCATACTTTCCACTGCACTTGACTCTCTGGCCCCAGCTCTCATTCCATTTCATTAGAAGTGTCAGTGGGAGGCCCATGCTCCGAGCCCCACCTGCAGGTGCAGAGGCCGGGAGCCGCCAGGGAACAGGGTGAAGACAACACTTGGGGTCCAGTGTTTTCACAGCACTGAGAGTCCGCTGCC
The DNA here is from genome assembly GCF_017311325.1 of Ursus maritimus. Taxonomy (NCBI): domain Eukaryota; kingdom Metazoa; phylum Chordata; class Mammalia; order Carnivora; family Ursidae; genus Ursus; species Ursus maritimus. The sequence continues at coordinate 45,824,024 of NW_024424119.1, forward strand.
CAAGAGCATGTGGGTCTGTGGCACAAAGGAAGATAATACGATGACTGCACAAGTCAGGAGGCCGTTTGATCAGGCGCGGGGCAGAAGCCAGAACCGGCATACGGGAGCCGAGCAGCCCGGGATCGAATCTCAGCTCTGCACCCATCTGGCTGTGTGACCACAGGGAGGTGCCTTCACCTTTCTGAGCCCATTTCTTCACCTGTACGTGGGGACAGACACACCTTTTCCCCCACAGGATTACATGTAGCAAGAACATGTACAGGAACAATATAGCGGACGGGCAGCTTAAAATCCCCAGGGGCTTCGGGAGTTCATTCAGGACAACTCCTAGCCCCCCTCCAAAAAGTGTCTCCTTCTTGCTGAATCTGTCCAGGGCTCCCCTGGGTGGACAGAGGCCCCCACTCTACAATAGCTCGTCCTCTCTCGGCAGCCCTTCCAGTCCCCGCTCAGCCACTAACCTTGGGAAGCCGCTGTCCCTCCGAGCGTCATCTTGCCTTCTGGAAGGTGAGGTTTGGATACATCAGGGCTCTCAAACTTGTGATCCAGGGGCCCCTGGGCTTCGTTTGTCTGCATAGAGCCTTGTAACATTGGAATGTGGGTACTTGCGGGTTTAACACACCCTCCCTGGGTGACCCACGTGGCTCCTTAGCAACCTTAACTCATGCCCGTCACCCCACTGGCCCCTGTGTGTGTTTGACCTTCTGACTTGTGGACTCAGTCATTTCAATAACTTTCCCAGCCCAAAAGTTCTAGAGTCAGCGATGCTCCTGTCTCGCAAAGGAATCCTGGTCATTTCCATCTTCATGCTCACTCTCCCTTCGGCCTCTCACCCTAGAATGTCTGACTTTCCGCTCTCCCACGCCTTCCCGGATTCTACCCATCTGCAATGGCTTTCATCCTCCCCAAACCAACTCATTCTCTATTTCTTGACGAGCCTCCCTGCAGCCAATCCTAAGTCACGATGTTCGGAGGATGTGAACAGCAGTGATTTTAGGAGGCTTTCCTATCCTGGTTTCCTCAATCAGCTAATAGTTACCATCCTCCGTATGCACGCTGTGTGTTATCTATGACACAACAGCCCTGCCACAAAGGTGCTGTTCCCATTTTACAGACGAGATAATAGAGTCTCAGAGAGGTGAAGTAACTGGCCCAAAGACACACAGCTGGTAAGGGAAAGAGCTGAGATTTGAAATCAGGTGCACCTGAAACCCAAGTCACTGATTTTTTTTTCCCTATTACAGCATGCGATGTCGTAATAATTTCAAAAATTAAATCCCATATCCATCAGACGACTGTGCCACATCTCAGTTTGCAAAGGGCCTTCTCACCCTCTCCTTTGATCTTCGCAGCATCCCCTGGACCTGGGAGGGCACTGCTAATTCTCCCATTTTGCAGGTGAAGAAAGCAAGCAGATACACTGAATTTCCTCTCCATCCTGAAGCAGCACTGACTATGCCCTGAGATTTAAAAAGAAAAAAGAAAGAAACAAAGAAAATCCCCCCTCCTCCTCAGCTTGGGGCTGGCATTAGGGGCAAGATTGAATTTATACCGATCTGCAAATATTTTCCTCTTAAGTGTCCATTTTCACCGGACATAAATTGGACTGAATTGCCTCTACCTGCCGGAGCTGGAAAACTCGTCTCTATAAATTGATCCCTTAACTCTGCCGTCCTCCCGAAGCAATTAGCTGCTCTCCGACAGCTTCCACCTCTCTGGGCATCAGCCAGTGAATGGGTCACCAACACCCAGGTTTTTCTCGAAGGTGGTCCGCTTCTCAGTGCTGCTCTTTTCTGGTCCCAGAGCGCAACATAGTTCCACTTCTCTGCATTCACTCACTCCAGATCCCTCCTCTCCTTGCATCCGGCTAGCACCCCCAGAAACAGTTCTCGGCTTCCTCCACGTGCTCACCACCTCTGCCCTGGGTCAGGACCTCCACAACCCCTGCATCCCCCGTCTGGCTCTGGCTTCTCAGCTGTTCTCCCCACCTTCCCTCCAATCCGCCCAGTTTTCACATGGTAGCCAGGGTGGGCTGTCCGCCCTGGGGTGAGATGACAATTACCCATCTTCTTTGTGTCCCTTCCCCCTACCGAATGAGAGGTCTCTATTCTCAACTCAGGATGGGGAAGAGGCTCCAGTCTCCACGTGGGATGAGACAATAATGTATTTCCCTTCTCCTGGAGTGGGGAAAGACCCAGACAAATGCTTAACAGCTCATTTATTTAGCACTAACTGCATACACTCTGGTGGGAGCAGTGTGCATGGAGACTTGCCCAGCACGCCTGCGGAATCTGTCACCTTCCAGATGGAGGGCTGGATATTTGTTGTGTGTTCCCTCAGGTCCTTCTCACCTTCCTCTAGTCGGCTCTGTGCCCTCTGGTCTGAGCTGGCCTCTCTGGTCCACCTGAGACATGCCTCAGCCAGTGCACTGGAAGAGAGTGAGGCCAGAGTAATCAGCACCTCACCCAACCTCCACCCAGTTCCACACCACCCCCCAACCAGTTCTTTCCTTCTGGCCAAGCCCACAGCTCCTTAGAGCACGCCTCTCCTAGGTCATGGTTTCTCTATCCACGTTCTGGTAACTGCTCCCTCCTTTGCCCCATAGCCTGGCTGACTCACTATCCACCTTCCTGACCCACCCTTCTATGCAAAGACTCTGCCTTAACTCTCCTTGGTGACTCCCGTTAGCGTGTGTCATCTATTTCCCGCTGCACTCTGACTTCTGGAGCTGGGGAACTGGGGAGATGTTGGTCATGGGTACATACTTGCAGCTAAAGCTAAAGCCTGGAGGTATAATGCATGGCATAGTGATTAGAGTCAACAATACTGCATTAGACACTTCAAAGTTGCTAAGAGACTAGATCTGCAATGTTCTCACAACAGAAAAGAAAGGATAATTATGCGAGGCAATAGCAGTGTTAGCTAACGCCGGGGCGCTAATCGTTCTGCAACGTGTGAAGTCTATCAAGCCAACGCGTTGTACGCCTTAAACTTACATATTTGACATGATACATAGTGACAAAGAACAGACTGACATGCTATAGGTCAGTTATGTCTCAAAAGGCAAGTCAATAAATAAATATAAAAAACAGCATGGGATCCTGGGCAAGCCACACCCATCCCGAGTGTGAGGACGGTCTTCTGTCTAAGGGGGATGGCCCCCGCAGGACCAGGAAAGGAGAGAGGACCCTGCATGTCTGTGTGAGAATTTGGTGAAGAAAGGCTCTGGAACAGCGTCTGGATTCTAGAAAACACCCCAACATGCTAGTTGTTCTTTATGTTATTAAGTTATTTACGTTCTATATGCTATTATGCTATGCTATTTATCATACACCACTGATGTAGGGCTTCCTCCATTTTACAAGCAACCTACAAGACGTGACGTCGAACAGAAATCAAGTGACTTGCAAGGTCACTCGGCACTTAGGGCCGGAATTCAAATCCAGCGCTGTCCGACTCAGAGCGGGGATTTTCTCGAGGGCCATCGGGCACAGAATCGGAAGCACTGTTGCCCACCCCCGAGCTGCTAAGACGGAAGCTGCCTTCTCTGGACCTCAGCCTTCGAGGAAAGCCGCGTTCTCTGTGAGGCCCCGCAATGCACTGGGTAATCGCTCTGTGGGTGCTGAGCTGGGAGGGGGCCTCCTTGACCCCTGCAGGCAATCAGCTTAGCCCATGAAGCGTGAGATTTAATTACCCTTATCTAAGCTTAAATAACTGTAAATGTTATTGTTGGTCACAGGAATTACCTTGCCCTTTGAGAACACCCAGCCATTTCCCTGACTCCGTGCTTTCCTCGGGCAGGAAACAATACTATTAATGTCAGAGGAGCCCACTGCCATTTGCACCCCGGTGCCATGAACACTGTTTGTATGACATTTTGGAGGACCCAATATGTGGCTTTCTGGGTGTCACCTATTGGCAAAGAAAGGAAAGAGAGAGAGAGCGAGAGCACTGATGTCCATAATTGGCCACTTGGTGGCTGGGACATGCGAGGAAAGTTGCTTCACCTCTCTGGTCTTCCAGCCTCCTGCCTGTCCTCAGCCTCCTACTAGCGGCAAGTGGGAAGTCTGCCATGCCAAGTGCATGGCACAATGGGAAAGGCTGGAACGAGGGTTTGGACTCACCCAGGAGCAAGGGCGGGGAGGAAGTCCAGGCCACTGGGTACAGCACCGGGAGGCAGTGTAGCCCGGTGGCTGGTGCCCAGGCCTTACCAGTAGATGGATTGGAGTGCAGGGCCCAGACTCCCAGCATGACCAGGTGCCAACAATATGCCCTGAGAACGTTGCTTCTTTTCTCTAAGTCTCTCTCTCTCTCTTTTTCTTTTTTTGCCAGTAAAATAAGAAAGATGGTACCTCCCTCACGAGGGTGTAGAGAATATGGCAGACAGACTGCAGGACTATAGGAAGAGGGACAGACAGATAGATATATAGATTGATAGATCGGTAGGTAGATAGAGATAGACAGATCTGTGTAAAGTACTGGCAGATAGTAAACAATAAATGGGAAGAATTACCACGAACTACCATTTTGCTATTTTACTTTATAATCATCACAAGAAGATATGAACAGGCCAGCAGCTTGGTGTCCAAGATGGCGATGATGATACATGAGAGAAGTGGTTTCAACCAGTTAGCATTATCATCAGTCGTAGTGTAGGAACTAGCGTTTCTCAGTCAACTAGCACTCATTGACCCTGTCTGAAACACATTACAGACATTACGTCAAAAAGCTTTACAGTCATCCTTAGAATAGGCACTATTATTCTATCACTGTGCCCATTTGGCAGACGAGAAAACTGAGACTCAGAGAAGTTCCCTGATTTCCCCAAGGTTGCCCAGCTTGTGAGTGGCTGCCGCTGGAATGGGTTCCAGTTGCTCCAGGAGCCCACATTCTTCCTGAAGGGGAATGGGGAGTGTGTGGTCATGGGGGCGGGGGGGGAGGGTATCAAAAGAACCAGAGGCAGCAGCAACAGGAAGTATGGCTCCAAGGGGCCAGCCTCAGTTCAGCAGCCAAGAAGTCCCCGGAGGTTCTGAGCAAGAAGGTAGGGAAGTAGAAGGACAGAGGCTAATCTAACAAAGGAGCTCAGATGCTGGAACTGTCAGCACTGCGGGCCCAGCCCCGGGGATCCTGAAGACCCGCACTGGAAGTGAGGACTCAAAGCATCATGGCCATGGTTCCAAACAGTACAGTTCCAACCAGGGCCCTGTGGCATTTCTGAGCTTTGAAATAGGAAAACCAGAGCCAGACAAACTTGGGCTGAGTCCTAGGTCTGCCACTTACTAGCTGGGGGCTACAATTATGCTCTTGGTTCTTCTGTGCCTTAGGTTCCCAATATGTACTATTACGTGCCTATTAATGGACAGATGGGTGTGGCAAATAGACGGCGTACACGCCACCCCCCCCCCTGCACTCGCTGCAGGCATCACTAATTGACTTTCCCACTGCACCATGACCGCAGAAGTCTTGCGATGCCCCAGACACAGCCTCTCCCCATCAACCACAGAGGGCACCAGCCTAAGCTGGATGGCCCCAAGGCTTTGTCCGGGTCTGGTGCTCTGACATTCGGATAGTTTGTTGATTGACTTGTCCTATTCTTGTCTTTCCTTGTTGACCTTACAGAGCTGGTGAAGGCATTTTTAGATGAAGCGCAACAGTGTGAGTGATCATAACATTTGAAAGCCAAAAAGCGCCTTAGAATAGGTGTTATCCGGTTGTTTTCAAACGGTGGTCCCCAGAGTTCTAGGGGTCTTCCCAAGTGACTCAGGGGCTGTCAAGACCCCTATCCCTGTCTACATAAGAGAATCTTTTCTTTTTTTCTGTTTTATAATTTGAGATTCCAGATGAAACTTAATTTTAGTCATTCACTCAGCCAACAAATACTGACTTAGAAAATGAGTTTTCTATTCCTCACACTGAAGGTGAGAGAGAGAGAGAAGATAGCTAGGAAGGAAGGAAGGAAGGAAGGAAGGAAGGAAGGAAGGAAGGAAAGGAGGGAGGGAGGGAGGGGAGGAGGGAAGGAGAGAGGGAGATGGAAAACCACTAGTCTGATCCACTTTACAGATAAAAAGCCTGAGAACCAAGCACTGAACAGGACTAGGCCAAGGTCTTACAGAAAGTTAGTGTAGCTGAGATGTGAACACTGTTTCCCAAATTCCCAGCTCCACCTAGGGCTCTTTTCACAGTACCCCAATTCCTTCTATCCACAAGGCAGTTCGGCCATAAGGGGAGAGGGGGAATTAAACTCTTTTGTCAAGAACAGACCAAAGAGCTCAATCTGAAGTGCCATGTTGCAGTTGAGGCCAGGAGTAGAGGCCATCTTCCAGAAAAACCCAAACCAGAATGGCAGCATCCAATCTGTATGAAGAAGGTCCAGCCAAGACCTAAGCCGGGAGCCCGGCGCATGTGAGCAGGTCTCAGAAGGCAAGGGTATAAATCCCCGGCTGTCGAGATGGAGTCCGTCCCCACTGGCTGGCCCTCCTCTGGGCCATTTTATGGTTGTTGCAAATCGCCCTGGAGCCATCTGCCTCCCGACACTCCCAGGTTCCCACAGGTCTTTTTCCATGGGCTCAAGTGTCAGACCAGAGACTCTTCCAGAAGTTTATGGCACATCTGGCATCTCCTTAAAGGGAAGTCCTATCCCCTATGGACAGATTCTTCTTTCTCTCAAGAGCTCAGGCACTTCTTTTGCATCCAGACAATAACTCATCCCCTTTCTTCATCAACAGAGTTGGTGTTTGGTTTTTTGGTTTTTTTTTAATGTGTACCAAACACCTTGCCAACCCCCCGGGAGATACTGACAGGTGACAACTCTCAACATGAGACTCTACTGTTTCATTAGCAGCTGGAGTGGGTAAAGGGGAGGCAGCCTGTCTCCTTGACACCAAGATGGTCCTGAGGTCAACCTTCTGAAGGTCACAAGCCCCACGTGTTGTGAAGAAAGCTCCTTCTGCACATATCGCTGCTGACAGAGAAAGGCTAGCGAGCAATCCTGCAGTGGACCTGCATGGGACACGGGGGTGCAGGCCAAGGCCCTTCCAAGGTTTCGTGGTGAATCAGAGCCCGAGCCTCCAGCTAGCAAGCATGAGGCTGTCGCGGTGCTAATATATGCAAGAGCCTGGGACTTTTCTCTGAAAAGCAGTCCTCTTCTGGAGCTCAGACAGCAAGCTTTTTCTCACCTCGGGCCAGGAATAGTCACACTCACCCGCCCACCTGCCCAGCACACACTGCGCCCCCGTTCTCCCCTTGGCAACCTCTTTACCCCTCAGGTCTCAGCTACCATGTCACTTCCTCAAAGAAGCGCTCCAAGAGACCTACCTCTAAATTTTTTTCCCGTGTAATTTTCTTTGCTAGCACTTTGGGCTTCTAGTTCATGATACTGATCAAAGTTTCAAATGTTTGTATAGTTTGAGACGTATTTGTTCAACACGTGACTCTCCCACAGACCAGAAAAGTGTTTGCTGTCCGAGGGGGTGTCAAAGTGGTGTTTCCAGTACCAGAACCCTCCTGAAAGATGTCTCGGGTTCTGATCCAGGTAGGAAAGGTGGAAATTACTTAGCTTGCGGAATCAGAATGTTTTACTGAATGTCACGTGTTAATCCTGAAAGATCATATTTTGGTCAATTCTTACGTTAAGTCAAGACCACGACAACACCAGCTGAAAAAACGTTCTACTAATTCAATGATACATAACCCTTCCCTGATCAACAGCCCCACCGTTTGCATGAAAGCCCGCCGGCAGTAGGCATGCGATGGCAGGAGGCAACAAGAAAGGCCTTCTCGAGAGCCTTGGCTCCATTCTGTGACGTTCGTCCTCAGCAGTCCCACCCAGGCACCGGTCTTTTCTTAGGTGGTTCTTTGTATCCAGTGACACCCACCACCCCTCCATAAGGTCTGGGGAATAGTCTGGATAGCTCTGAGCCCTCCAGGAATACTGGACCTTCTGGTCCTCTCTTGTGACCAATAAGCCAGCTGAATTTCTGTCAATCTTACATGTCAACAAGAGAAAAGTGAGAAATCTTAAGAGAAAAGGAGGTCCAGGACATTATCAAGAGGCCCTGTTAAATAGAAAAAAATGACATAGATTGAGAGATGTTTATTTAAAAAAAAAAAAAGGCGCAATGGACACAGTACTAACCAATGGATTTGACTCCCGATGAGCTTTGCTACCTAACTGCAGGGCCCTTCTCCAACCCTGTGAAAAGTCTCTTCAACAGAGGTGATGGGGATGAGACCAGGATACTGGCCACAGGAATATAACTGTGGACTGACCAGTCGACTGGACCCCTTCCATACCCATCTCATTTCATCTCCTCAATGTTGCCACAAGGTAGGCCCCATGATCCCACTTCCTGAAGAAAGAACGAGGATCCAGAAGGGGCATCAGGTGAGATGGGGAGCTGAGGTTAGCTACCTAATGCCAAGGCACATTCATTCATTCATGCCCCAAATAGTTATTTATTGAGTCCCTGCTCCCTGCTCTATGACTAGAAATCTCTTCTGGTCCTTGGAATGACACCCAATAAAACAGAAGATAGAAGTCTCTGTCTTCACAGAAATTATGTCTTGTGACTGAGGAGAGTCCTAGAACCTTACAGTTCCCATGGTACTGAAAAGGGAGCTAGAGAGAGAGAGAGAGAGAGAAAGCCAGGGTGCCTAGGCACCTGGGTTCAATTGTCAACAGCCTGCCTTCTACCCCCTCCCCCACTAACCCCCCTGCCATTCCCATCTTGCAAGTGGGGCATGCGGGCCACAGCAGGCATTGGAGACACAGGACCCCGGGGGGAGGGGGGTCTTGTTAATGGATTATTGGGCTGTTTGCAGCCACCATCAGCTGGGCCAGGCTTGCTCAGCAGCTCTCTCAAGGTCTTGGAGGAATTCTGGAGGAGAGGTATTGAGTTCCAGGAGCGTCCAGGATCCTGCCCTGGTCTGTGGGTTTCAACTGTGTCCTTTTACAGTGCTTGCCCATTCTCTGTGTGTGCTTTCTCAGGATGAAGTGACCTGAGGTTCCCTGACCACCCAGCTCTACCTCCATGACCCGGCCTGGGCGTTCAGGAATGGGAAGACTCCTGCACTTAGACCTCCTCTGCCTTCTGCAGCCGTGCTTCTCACTGAACCTCTGTGTCTGCCCCTGTAAAATGGGCAAGGCAGGCTCCCCCAGGCCTCCCGGTCTCCAGTCACACTAAGGAATGTGGATGGCAGCTCGGCAGGGCAGCCTGGACTGAGAGTTCATTGAGTTGCTGGCCCTGCTTCCTTCCTCCTGCTCCCTGATTCCCTCTGCGTACTTCCCCTCCCTCCCTGCCCATCCCCATCCACTGGGGCCTCACCATATGCTGCTTTGTTTATGCTGAGAACCGTCTGGGGTGGCGGTTCTAACACTCTCCGCTTGTACAGCCTATTTTTACCCACAGCACAGCTCGCTGCCTGGGTGGCAGGCACCAGCAGCCCCAGCTGTGAGGAGCGCAGCCCAACCGCCCGGAGGCCCCGCAACACCCTCCAACTCCGGTCAGCCTGAAGGTGTCCCCTGGGCTCTGTAGCCAGAGGCCCCAGCTCCACCAGGGTTTCCTGCGGTTGGTCGGCAGAGTTTTGTGCCAAGGGAGGGAACGAAGGAAGAAAGAGAAAGAGGCAAGAGAGAAAGAGAGACAGAGCAAGACAGACAGAGAAGTACTAGGAAGGAAGGAAGGAAGGAAAGAAGAAAGAAAGAAAGAAAGAAAGAAAGAAAGAAAGAAAGAAAGAAAGAAAAAAAGAAAGAAAGAAAGAAAGAGAGGGAGGGAGGGAAGTAGGGAGGGGCAGAAGGAAGGAGGGAGGCTGGAAGGACGAAAGAAGGAAAGAGCTCATAACCACCCACCATGTCCAAGCCTCATGCTGTGTATTTTAAATATGTCGTCTGTTTATTCTTTCATTTATTGAACAAATGTTTGTGAGAACTTATGCACCAGCCATTGTGGTAGGCACTGGGACACAGTGGTGGATAAAAGGAGACAGGGTCCTGACCTCATGGTGAGGGAGACCAGTTTAATCCTCACAACAAACTTAGGATGCTTTAATATCCCCACTTTACAGATGGGAAAACTGAGGCTCGGAGAGGTCAAGGCACTTGCCTGAGACACAGTGAGGAAGTTGAGATTTAAACCCAGCACTGCCTGACTCCCAAGTTCATAATCTATTGCACCACCTGCCTCCTGCCTTCAAAAATGGGAAGGACCAGTGGCCAGAGACTTGGACTGCTAGAACATTCCAGATCATCTCACGCAACTCTTTCATTGAACCAGAGGGAAAATGGAGGACCAAAACAGGATTTGCTGAAAACCACACAATCCAGCAGGGCCAAGATTGAAACTGGGCTCTCCTGAGTCTCAGACACTGGCCCTTTGTACCAGATTATGCCACATCCCTCTTCTTTCCCTTTATTCTTTGTGTAAAACGTGGTGTTTTTAAGAATCCAAGGCAATGCGTCTTCTATTCTCCATTCACGACACACCAAAGTTCCCTAGCTGTGGAATCAGTACGTTGCAGACATTGAGAGGAAAAACAGTTGCTAGCTAACATAATAACGTTACCCCTCAACTTAGAATATCAGTTTAGATTGTGTGTGTGTGTGTGTGTGTGTGTGTGTGTGTGTGTGTGCGCGCGCGCACAACAGTAGCTTTCAGATGATTTTGGTTAGAAAGAGAAAGGATTTCTAAATTCCAAACTTCCATTAAGCATCAAGAACGTAGCCAGGATAATCTTAGCATCAAGTTATATTCTCTGCCATGTGTAACTTGAGATGCGGCGTAATTCAAGTTCCTACCAGACAGGAAGAGGAAGGGGGAAAGTGTTTCGCCAAGGGACAGATTTTGGAAGGGCTGAGACAAAGGTGGAGATAAGGTCTGAGTCCTTGAGAAGAGAATCGGAACCCCTCTTAGCCCCAAAGCCTCCAAGCCCGCGGAAGGATCAGGGAGAAGGCAGAACATGACAAAATTCCCATTAAAATCGCCAGGTGTGGTCACCTCCTCACTGATTGCATCAAGGTGCATGGAGGCGGGAGCCCGCCTAGCAGAGGGAGGATGGTGGACTCCCCATGGCTCACGCGTGAGGATCTCTCACCTGGAGACTCCAAGGGCAGCGGCCAGCCCTGGCCCTGAGACCCTGTAGGAGCTGTTACATCCCCAGGGATGGTGCGGAGGACAGAGCAAGGGTCCCGGAAACAAGTGGGGAAGACTCCTGCCAGCTGGTGGGTCCACCAGCTCTCCCTTGCCTGCTGCCACTGTCTTGGGAAGGAGAGAGCAGAAGGGGGAGACACGGAAAGCCGGAGCACCTGCCTGGAAGAAGCAACGTTTCTCTGCAAGAAATTGCTTAAACCTGGGAGACCCTGTGTTCCCTTTTTCTGCCCAATTTTCATGTCTGCCTTCTCCGCCTCCCCTTGCCAACGAGGTTGGAGGCCAGAGCGATGGGAAAGTTAAGGAGAAATCAAGAGACTCTCTTTTGGATGTTGTGAAAATGTTTGAGTCTTGTCCTGTAGATTACCCAGCCCAGGAAATTTGCTTTGATTCTCTGAAAACCTCCCAGGGGAGGGAGGTGAAGTCAGAGATGAACGTCCAGATTTGTGGGTGTGATCTCTGCATTCAGAGTCTGGGCTCCCCGGCCCCTCCCTCCCTGGGTTTGTGCTATCTTCCCTCCAAAACAGCCAGAGTTGGAAGGGAACTGAGAGCTTTCATCAACACGCCACCCAACCCCCCACACCTGTTTACAAATGCAAAACCCGAGGCCCACACCAGGAGGGTCCTGCCCAGGGTGACAAGTCCAGAGTGGACGTCCAGGCTGTCGTCCAGGGCCCCTGGCTCTGAGCTCAGCGCTCCGTCCACCAGAGCAGGAGACATTGTCCTGGCCCATCTCTAGCTTTCTTACACAGGCATGGCTTTATTTGTATTTATCTTCTTATTTTGGTCCAGACATTTGGTTTGTTTTTTTTTTCCACCCCGACTACATGACAGCTAAGGACCCCTCCAAATGGAACCGTCTGTGACTCACTCTGTCTGCTTGCCTGTCCTTGAATCACCCCATTCAAAGTGAGCAAACACTTTGCCTGGTTTGCTTAAGCATCTGACTCCCAGGGACAAAATTAAACCTGAAGGATGAGGTGAGTGTCAATCGGATTAAATTGTTGCCAAAGCCCTGCCCGGGGCCCTTTCCGACGGAGCCTGGGAGTGATGTCTCCGTCCAGCGAACTGCGATGCCACTCCCATCATCTGCCTTAGAATCTTTGGCTAGGTTACCCTGTCCCTAAAAATGGTTGCTTCATTTCTCAGCCAACCGCTAACATTCCAAGAATAATCAGACTTCACCATTTCAGATTCATTAATTTAGACTTTATGATAATTCAACCAAGGTTTTAAAGGTTTTGGTAAGCAGGACAGGAAGGGAGACTAGTTAACTGTTGTAAATGAACCAACTTCTCTGGACCAATATGACCACAGTAGCTGCGTGGCGTGAAGGTCAAGGCTTAAGGTCATATTCTGATACCCATTTGTGTAAAATCACCCAGCTAATTACAAAATCATTCTCATCTAGTCCCTTGTAGAGGAATCCCTGAGGAGCGATTCGTATATGGTTGCGTTAGCCTCCTTTGGGTTGTGGTGTGAACTTGGGAATTAACCACCATCGTTTTCATTAAATGATAATTGAGATTTTGGTAATTCACAATCACTTCTTCCGAGTTTTTGTAAAGAGCAAACCTTCCACCGAACTTGCTTTGCAAAAACACGGTGGAGTGATTTAGACAGTCCCAGGTAGGAACTCAGAAACTCTGGATTCTTATCAAAGTACTTCCCACCTTGCTCAGTGACTCAGGGTAACTAATTAACTTCATCAGGCCTCTCTCAACCAAGCAAGTAAGGCATACCTGTGGGTTAAATTGACCTCAGAAGGCTTTAAGGGATAGAATGATGTCATTCAATCAAGCCATCAAGGAACACATACACTGAGCATCTACAATATGCAAGATCCTTTGGGGGATACAGAAAGGCATCGTTCATTCATTCCATGAATACGACTAGTACGTCTCCTCAGTCTCAATCACTGAGCTAAGCACTTGAGATACAGTGAAGAAACCAAGACCGACATAGTCCCCTATGCTCATTGAGTTTATATTCTAGTGAAGGAACTTGGTGTTTAACAAGAACACTAATAAATCCAGAATATAATTGTGCATAGTAAGACCCTGTAAGGGAAACACAGCATTGGGAACAAGAACACCATGTTTAAGGAAGATGACATGATTTAGCATAAGGAGTCTCCAAGAAGAACTTGGAAGGTGAAAAGCAGCCAGCCAGGAGAAGAATGGGAAATGCTGCGGATAAGCATTTCCATCACAGAAGCAGTAAGTGTCCAAAGCCAGAGTCCAGATGCAACAGGACACATTGCAGGAACTGTCGGAAGGCCAACATGGTTGGAGCTTACAGAGCAAGCTGGAGTGACCTAGACACAGATCTCATCCTCAATATGTCTATGTTCTAGAAAAAAAGGCAACATATTTATTAGCAAAGATAATTTATTGTAAGAGCCTCAAAATGGTGAAATCCTTTGAAGGAAGAACGGATTGAGGACGGCCAGTCCAGACATGAGACAGGACTCAGGTGGGGCCAATGGGAGAAACGGGGCTAAGTTGCATCTAAGAGGATCGTTCAGTTAGCTCTTGCACATGACAAGCCACCCCGTAGCTCAGTGGTTTAAGCCAACCAGTTGTTCAGCTCATGAGTCTGAGGGTTGTCAGTTTTTGCTGAACCCAGCTGGGCAGCTCCTTTGGTCTTGGCTCAGCTGTCAGCTGGGTTGCCTCTGCTCTCCATCGTGCCAGTCTCCATGCACTCCCCCTTCCTTTGAGCGTGTTCTTAAGTCAAGGCCAGAGTGTAAGCACAAGAAAGCCAATTGCACAAGAGACCAAGTGGAAGTGGGTAAGTGTCCCTGAGGCCTATGTGGAGAATCAGCATGTTGTCTCTTCTGCCGCAGTCTATCAACAAAAGCAGGTCCCCTCCCTAGAGTCAAAGAGAGTGGGAATCTGACACAGTCACAGAGTAAAAGGACATGGACTCAAAGGGGCCATGAGTTGCATCATCAGTATATTCAGTGCATCATGGTGGCTTAACGGGAGAAGTCTAATGCGTTGTAACTGGAGGGAGGATTCACATGGTGGGTGATGGAAGGCAGGGTTGTAGTTGGGGGAGCAGAGACCAGGCTACATTGGAAGGCTGCAAGGAAGAGCGAGGCGGGAGTCCACAATGGAGGAAGCAGGGGGAGGGGAAATGGGTGAGGCTTGAGGAACAGGTTAAGCCAGAGGTCCGGAGCTGCCTGCGGGTCCCAAGCAGAATGTTGTTGGGAGCCTTTGTGTCACAGTGGGTGGTATGGTCCCCACGCAGCCCTCGACACTCCTGGAGCCTCGTCCACACTGGGGAAAAGCCTGTATTCCGGCAAAAAAGACTCACCAGAAGGTTATTTGTTTATTTAGGCCTTGAAAGATGGGTGGGGTTTCTGTACAAAGTCCACTCCAGGCATTTTCGGTGTCATGGTTAACATCGTACTCATTCTTAGACACAGAATTAACGGAAATATCGAGACCAAAGGAAATAGAACTTGTGGTTGTCCCAATTCGTCTTTCTTCGTCATTTTCAACTTTCTTTAGTAGCAGAGCCCGTTTTTAAAAAATGAAATTTTACATGGAACCCTAAAATGGAAAGCAGATGGAAGCGTATCTTAACGATATGCATTTACTTCCCAAGTTCTTTCTTACAGCACTTACTTTAAAACCCCTCATTAAAAACAATGAGGCTATTCTGATCAAACAGTACCTCAGGAGTTATAGATAAGAGTTATGATCTTAAGACAACTCAAGCATCTAATATGTTTGGGTATTTTGTTGGAGTTGTGCACTATTGAGAAAAACCTTCTTTCACACAGGTAAGTAGTAATACTCATTTACAGAGTGTTACATGAGTGGCAAATCACTGCTCTGGGGCTCAAACAAAACCCACTACAGAGTTACAGGCTTCTAATTAATGACACATTCACATTCCAAAGGTATATGTGCAAAAAATATATTTATTTATATATATATACAGATATGTATATACGTACAGGCATATATGTAAAAATATATATTTAGGTACACATAGAAGTGATATATAACATGATATACTATTAATATATCATACATCTTATATATAATTATATGCACACACAGAGAGAAACTACGGGAGTAGGGTCATTCCATTTATTTCAAGGTCTACATAAACACACGCACACATATACAAAATAAGCTAACTCTTTAGTAACCATTTCAGTGTGTAACTTGGTTAGATGATATAATGAAGCAGGCACATTATTTTTAATTACAGGTTTTTTTTAAGGTTTTTATTTTAATTCCAGTTAAGTAACATACAGTGTTATATAGGGGCGCCTGCGTGACTCAGTTAAGCATCCAACTCTTAGTTTCAGCTCAGGTCATGATCTCAGGGTCCAGGGATCAAGCCTCGAATCAGGCTCCAAGCTCAGAGCAGAGTCCGCTTGAGATTCCCTCTGTCCCTTCCCTGCTTACACGTGCTCTAAATAAATGTCTTTTTAAAGATACAGTGTTATATTAGTTTCAGGTGTACAGCAGAGTAATTTAATTACAGTTTTTAAGTCGAGCTTTTAGGTTAATGTAGACATTAGGTAGCAACAATTGCTCTTCTGTAGAAGCATCCCCCCCCCCCCCATTCCCTCGAACACAGTTTTGAAAGAATCGTGCCCAGAGGAGAGAGAAGGTAAGAACTTAGGTGTGTGTGGTCTTGGGAAGGAAAGCAAAGTACATGGACTTTAGGGTCATATTTGCATTCAAATTCTACCTGGGTCACCTATTAGCAGTGTGATCTTGGCCATATTCTTTAATGTCTTTGAGCTTCTTTTCCCGTCCTGAATATTAGTACCACAACCCTCATTTCATCTGATTGTTATGGATCCTTAATAAATGTTACTTCTCTTTTCTCAACTCTGTTCAATCTCTTCGTATATCAGGAGTGAAAGGGAGAATAGATCTTTGATTAGCTCAAATGTTTTTCTAGATGCCCCCATGTTCTAATAGCATCAGCCTGTCAGGTTGTATCTACGATGTTTGTAATTCAGGTAGCAAATTGATTTTTGAAAGCACTCTGGGCCTGCTCTGTCCATGTCAGATAAGCTCCAAGCATTAATTATGCACCAATATTGATGTTTTTGTCTGACAAGGTCTAATGTCACCATATTCAAATCTGGCTGCTTCCTTGTTAGAAAACCCTTCGAAATGTGGCCTTGGAAGAGACAGCGTGTGTCACCTGCAATATTTGAGATGTCCCAGAACCGAAGCCCTCAATTAGAATTAAAGACGATGCCCGTCCTTGTTCTGGACCCCAAAGAGAATGAGCTGGTGTGATTCATGGAAGCAGCTTGAAGCGTCTCTTGAAAGAAGGCAATCAGATCTTCTGGTAAATTGTACATGGCGGTGATGTGAACAGCTGGAATACATTTGGATTCGTGGCGTGTATGAGTCAGGTATTATGGTCTGTATCTTGAAGCCTATCCATTTGCTAATCGGTATGATTGCTCATAAACATCCAGCCAGATCTGCCTGATTTCACAAAATCACTAGGGTATTGGGATGAACTTATCTTATGAAGGAGAATTATAATATACAAATGCCAGTGTCTCTAACTTGAGCTGAGCTTAAATAAAGCAAAGGCGATCTCATTCAAAGGTCCTTATTGGACGATTTAATTCACCCAGCACATAATCATTGGGCTCTGACTACATCCAGGCCCCGGGAACACACGGGCCCAGACAGGGAAGGTCTGCTTTCGGGGAGCATGCATTCTAATGAAGCATCTTTTAGACATTCTCATTTCCAACACTTTGGCTAAGAGGACTTTGCCAGGCAGAGAAAGGCAGCTGAATGAATCTCTTCTATGAGTTTAGGGTTTTTATTAAAATAAAGGAGCTTGCTAATTCTAACTCAAGCAACTCCTGAGAATTATACTCAAGAGTTCTAAATATAATTAATGTTCCTTTCACATTGAGCTGTACCATGGATGTTTTCGTAATGTCAGGGAAATTGGAGGAGAGCTCTTGTTCCACTTGCTCTGCATTTTCTGAAGGGGAATTGAGTAAGACAGTTGTTAGTGCCTATCTGTCCACTAAAGTACAAAAGAAAAGACTCTCACTTCGGTAATGAATAATTAATTTAACTGATATTATAGGTAGCAGAAAATGCAGGGAGGAGTTTCACATACCGTAAAATATTTTTCTTCGTTGTTTTCTTTCTTTCTTCTTTCTTCCAACAGCGTTTTGAATGTGTGTCTTGTCCCAGATACTGAATGAGACTGGGAGAATCAGAAAAAAATGAAACATGGTCTTAACACTCAAGGAATTCATGATCTCATCTTTAAAAACAAAGTGTTTAAATAAAAATAAAATGAAAATTCAGTGTTCCTTTTTAAGTGAAATCAATTTAGTGTATGACTTATTTATACTTGATTTCTTCTGGAATTCATGGGATGACCACAGTGCAATGGAAAGAGTAATGAACCGGATATCCAAAGATTTAATTTTGAATCTTTTCTGTGTCACTGAAGAAACCACTAAACCCCCCTCTCTATTTCAGCTTCCTCATCTGAAGGAAGGGATTTCACAGACTTAGTTGTGAGAATCATTTAAAATTGTTTATGTGAATTGTGATGAAAGCAATAAAGCCCCAAATGAAAGTGATGGACCATGATGATTACAGCACATGCTAATTCCTGTAAACCTGCCACTCTGAGAGACTTGGGAGCAATAGTGACAATAGTCATAGCTAACCACTATGGTACGCTTACTTCTTCCATGCCCTTGTCAAAGGAATGTATGATTACTAACCAATGTAATATTCAAATTATCCCTATGGGGTAGGTATTATTCTCACCCCCATTTTTAAGATAAAAGTACTCAGGTGCAGAAATTATGCATGATTTTTCTAAAGCCACGTAGTAAGTGGTAGAGACCATAACCAGCCCAAAAGTCTGGCTCCCAAGGTCTACTCCAACATATTAAGCACCTAGTATGTGCCAAGACCTGCACACAGTGTTGTAGGAACCCTAAAGATGAATGAACTACAGTCTGCATTTGAAAGGATTTATAGTTTGCTGAGAGAAACCCATGTGCATACAATTACACTGGGGTGTGGGACACGAGGCGAATGGCTCAAGTTGACAGTTCCATGAATGGAAAGGATGGATGAAGTCAGTGTGTGGTGGTCTAGAGCCTCCGGCTAAGAGATGTGACCTTTAGTCTGCAGCCTGGGATGTTCTTGAGCTGGAGAGTGTGTTCTAGAGAAGCCATCCATGACTAGGAGAACAGTGAATGCGAGCAGATCAGAAGCTGGACATCAGGAAATGAGTCAGGACACCATGGCTACAGACCAAGGGGGTAATAATCAGAGGCTGATGTGGAGGCTCAAAGAGGAGTCCATCCAATTCCTAGATTTGACCAAATTCTAGAAAGGAAGACGAAATCCAGACACAAGGACCACCTCAAGGGCGGGGGTGGTGGTGGAAAAAGAGTGCCCAAAGTATCAGCCTAAAGGATCCCCGTGGGAAATAAATATTCTGAGTGTGGGAACAAGAGAAAGCAGGCCCCGTGTTCTAGTCATTGCTTGCACCTCCTGCCTCACACCCAGCAAAGGCTTTCCCTTGGAGCAGACCAGCGTCTACACCATGCAGAGAACTCTATGAAGCAAAGCAGAGTGGCTCTCGAGTTCTGGCACCTCTCTCTCTCTCTCCTCAGCATGCTGGCCCCGAGGGACAGGTCCGATGCAGCTGGAGTGGGTCAACAGGGAGCTCTCTGTGAGCCCCCGCCTAGGCCGTGTGATCAGACCTAACTTTGATCAGAAAGCCTTTGCTTGGGAAAGCAGACTCTTCTTTAGTTATTAATAAAGTGTTACTTCAAGCTCTAGTCTTATTTTCCCATATCTATTCTTCCTGTAGTGGGGAACCTTGGCAGAAGGAGAATCGCCCAGTAAGTTCTAGGCATCTATGGGTCTCTTGCTGAAATTTGATCCCAGTGCACCAACACCTTCTCCTGAGCACCTGTTAAGTTATCTTTGTCCAACCTCACAATTAATACACAGTAGACACTTATTAATGTTACTTCTTTTTATTTCCATCCCCATCCCATCTCCTCCTATGTCAGGAATGAAAGAGGGATCAGATCTTTGATTTGTCAAATTCTAAGAGAGGGATTTATGATTTCCATTTTGTTCCATGAGGAGAATGCGGTTCTGAGAGGTTGAATGACTTGCTCATGATTCACACCCAGGCCTGTTTGATTCCAAACCTTTTCAATACACGCAGGGAGGGAGTCAGCACCCCCTTCTTGCCCCGTACATCTCCTACCCCCACCCCATCCCATTTCTTGTATTTTCCCCCCACACCTTGTTTTGAAAACAGTGCTACTCTGTCTGTTTCTTTAGCGGTGGAACACATCTGGCTGGTTTTATAACTGAATGATAGCTCGCATTTCCTTAGCGTTCACTGTGGGTAAGGCTTAAGAGTCATAACTTTACATATATTATTTCCTCATATCCTTCATCAACCATCCAAGGTAGGTTCTAATATGATCTTTTTCAAAAATAGGAAACGGAGGTGAAAGGTGGTGATTAGTTTACCTAAATTCACCTAGGTCACAACGGACAGACCAGGATTTGAACTCAGAGAGCCTCCTCTGGAAGCCATGCCTGAAGCCTACTCCCATGGCTCTGCAGCACGTGTACCAGCCAGGAAAGCCCCCGCCACCTCCACCCTCCAATGTCTTCCCCAGTGCTATCTCCACAAGCCCCCATACAGTTATGCACGCCTTCAAGCCGTGGTTGGGATTTCCTATATCTGGAGTTCTCAGGGTATAAAGAGGAGTCGTCATGCTTCCAGAAACCTGCAAGCCAGCCATCTGCAACGCTCATTTCCCTGCCTGCTTCCCATAAGTCGACCTCCCTTCCCTTGACACTATCCCTCTGTGACTTTAATGGAGCTGAAGTCAACATCATGCCACTGAATCAGTCTTTTCGTTTTATTTGTGCTGAAGCAGAGTTGTGATGTCGGCAGGAAAGGGGTAGGGAAGGCAAGATTCTGTCTTCTCCCCAGAGCCCCCACACGCTGTGGGTCAGGGAGCATCCTTCACAGATGAGCGGCTGTAGTCGTAACTGTAGTAATAACCACAAAAGCTAACAATAAACAATAGCATGCTTACAACCCTTTTTCATCCAGTTGTATGCAATTTGGTTCTTCCCATTGCCCCCCGATGTGGAGATGACTATATGTATATATGTGTTTATATTCTTTATGTTTATATCATATATATATATACACATACATACATACATATTTATACCTGTGAGCAAGTTGTGAAATATGTCAAAGAAGGTAGAAAGAATACAGGGCTCAGGTTCAGGAGTCTTGAGTCATCCTAGTTCTGCCGTGAATCACAGGTGTGACTTTGAGCAAGTGGTTTCATTTCTAGACTTCCTATTTTCTCCTCTGTGCAACAGACGTCATGATTCTCACCTCCCAATGCTCGATTCGAAGAGTCAATGAAATAGTGAATCTAAAATGTTTGCAGATGACATGATCGTACATGTAAAAAACCCCAAAGGCTCGGGGCGCCTGGGTGGCACAGCGGTTAAGTGTCTGCCTTCGGCTCAGGGCGTTATCCCGGCGTTATAGGATCGAGCCCCACATCAGGCTCCTCCGCTAGGAGCCTGCTTCTTCCTCTCCCACTCCCCCTGCTTGTGTTCCCTCTCTCGCTGGCTGTCTCTATCTCTGTCAAATAAATAAATAAAAATCTTTAAAAACAAAACAACAACAACAAAAAAACAACAAAACCCTAAAGGCTCAACCAAAGATAAAAAGTTAAAAGAAATGAGCAAATTTAATAAATTTTCAGGATACAAAATCAACATACAAAAATCAATGGTGTTTCTATATACAGACAACAAATTATCGAAGAGAGAATTAAGAAAACAATTCCATTTACATCAGTACCAAAAAGAATAAAATGATTAAGAACAAACTTAACCAAAAAGGCAAAAGACTTGTACACTGAATATGAAAGAATGCACAACAAAATAGAAAGACAACCATTTTCAGGGACTGGAAGAATTAACACTGCTAAAATGTCCCTACTACCCAAAGTGATCTACACATTTAATGCAATCCCTATCAAAATCCCCACGGCATTATTTACAGAAATAGAAAACATAACCCTAAAATGTATGTGGAACCATACAAGATCCCAATAGCCAAAACAATCTTGAGAAAGAAGTAAAAAAGCTGGAAGCATCACATTTCCTGATTTCAAGATATATTACAAAGCAACAGTAATCAAAACAGTATGGTACTGGCATGAAAACAAACATATAGACCAATGGAAGAGAATAAGAGAATAAAGAGTCCAGAAATAAATCCACACATCTATGGTCAATTGATCTTCAACTAGGGTGCCAAGAACATACAATGGAGAAAGGATTATGTCTTCAATAAATGGGGCTGTGAGAATTAGATAACCACATCAGAAGAATGAAATTGGATCATTATCCCATATCATATACAAAAATAAACTCAAAATGGATTAAAGGCTTAAGCATGAGATCTAAAACCATAAAACTACTAGAAGAAAACATAGGGAAGAGCACCTTGTCATTGGTCTAGGCAATGACTTTCTGGCGATGACACCAAAAGCACAGGTAACAAAAACCAACATAGACAATTGGAATGAGATCAAAGTTAAAAAAAAAAAAAGTCCTGCACAGCAGTGGGAACAATCCACTAAGTGGAAAGGCAACCTATAAAATGAGAGAAAATATTTGCAAACCATATATCTGATAAGGTGTTAATATCCAAAATATATAGCAAACTCATACAATTCAATAGGAAAAAAAATTAACCTGATTTAAAAATGGACAAAGTACATGATTACACATTTCTTAGAAGAAGACGTACAGTCAACAGGTGTATGAAGAGATGCTCTTGACATGACTCATCATCAGGAAAATTCAAATAAAAACCAAATGAGATAATTCCTCAAACCTGTTAGAATGGTGGTTATTATTACAAAGACAAAAGATAACCAATGTTGGCAAGGTTGTGGAGGAAAGGGAATCCTTGTGTGCTGTGGGTGGGAATGTAAATTGGTACAGCCATTATGGAAAACGGTATGAAGCTTACTCAAAAAATTAAAAATAGAACTACCATATGATCCAGAAATCCCACTTCTGGGTATATTTCCAAAGGAAATGAAATCAGTATCTTGAAGAGATATCTGTGTTCTTATGTTCATTGCAGTGTTATTCATGACAGCCAAGATATGGAAACAACTTAAATGTCTGTCAATGGATGAGTACATAAAGAAAATGTGATATATATATATATATATATATATTGCAATGTATATATTGCGATATTATTCAGCCTTAGAAAAGAAGGAAATCCAGCCATTCACAACATGGATGAAACTGGAGGACATTATGCTAGGTGAAATAAGCCAGATACAGAATGACAAATACTGCCTGATTGCACTTATATGTGGAATCTAAAATAGTCAAACTCGGAGAAGAAAAGAGTAGAATCCTGGTTACTAGGTGCTGGGATTAGAGGAGAATAGGGAGAAGTTGGTCAAAGGATACAAAATTCACTTATGTAGGATGAATAAGTTCTGGAGATCTAATGTACAGCATGGTGACTATAGTTAATAATACTATATTAAATACTTGAAATTTGCTAAGAGGGTAGATCCTAAGCGTTCTTACCACAAGAGAGTAAAATAAAATAAAATAAAATAAAATAAAATAAAATAAAACTGCAAGAGGTGACACACATGTTGATAAACTTAATTGTAGTGATCATTTCACCATGTATACATGTATTAAAACATCAAGTTGCACACTTTAAAAATATACAATTTTTATTTGTCAATTATACCTCAATAAAGCTAGAAAAAAATTAATCAAAATAATAGAATCCCTACAACAGTGCCTGCTAATAGAAGGTCCCCACACTGTTGGTTTCCTTCATCTTTTCCTTTAGCACAGCATGTACTCAATAAATACTTGCAGAATTGAATTGGTGACCCAACTTATGATAAGATATAGATTTTTAGTGGCAGTTGAGTACGTGGCCACTGGAGTAAAATCACTCAGATTTGAGGTCCAAGCCTCCACTACTAACAAGGGTAAACCAACAAGTGTTGTAACCACCTGAAGTTGCTGGCATAGGCAATTGGTGGAACAGCTCCTGCCTTGTGGGTTTATTATAAAAAGCATATCAAGTGCATGATATAGTGCCAGACACACGCAATTGATATCTGTCGACCAGGACTGCTGGGGTTGTTCTCTTCTTTCTTCTCTTGTTCAGATGATTGCCTTTGAGAGCTATGGGATGCCTATGCAATCCGTCCGATAGCTCCATCCCACATCATCAACACAGCCGCCATTGCCAAATGTATCCTGTAGTATCAGAGGCTGTGAGAGCATTTGGACTCTGTTTCGAGTTTCTAGGCAATTGTCTTCTCTCTCTGCTGTTGCCTTGGACATCAGCAGTCAGCATCCGTAAGGCCTGCAGCTGGCCTCGGCTTCTACAGAAATCCCACCCATGGGAATGAAATGGATCCAAGACTGGAAGCAGCTCCCTTAGGGGGGAGCCCATGTTAAATGGGACTCAAAGGAACCAGATGGCATTTAGATCCCCCTAGATATTTCCATCTTACTGCTCCGGGAGCTCCCAAATGAAGATATCAAGGCACCAACAGACAGTCCCATGTGTATCAAGCAAGAGAGAAATGCAGGACAGAGATATGCCCAGAGAATCCCACATCCCTTAGAAGCCACCTAGTCCCTCCCATTTTACAGTGAACGGCTTCCCCAAGGTTACACAGAGAGTGCGCTTCCTTCTCCATGGAGGACCTCTGTGATGGCCAAGTCCCATGAGTGCCATTGACATTGACCACAACGCAGATGGTGCCCCTAGAGTTTTGCATCAAAGCTACTCTACCTTTACTGCACCCCCTGTTTTCTTCCTCTCTCAAAATATGCTTAACTTATAAATTGTAAATAACTTCATTTCTCTGGGATATATACCTAGGAGTGGATTGTTACGCCGCATGGTAATTCTCGATTTAGCCCTCTGAGAAACTGCCACACCATTTTATATTCCCACCATCCATAAGTGAGGCTTCCATTTCTCCATATTCTCTTCAACACCTCTTACTGTCTTTCCTAGTAGCTCACCTCATGGTATCTCATTGTTTCAATTTGATCTTATGGTTTTGATTTGCCCTTGTCTCTTCTTGTCCCTTTCCTCTCAGGACCCAGCCTGCTTGCAAAAGAACCATTTGCTCAGCAATGCTCTCGGCCATGCACCAACCCAATGACCTGCCCCATGTGAGGAGTTGTTACCTGGACCAGTGTTCTAGATGACTGAGTGGGAAGTCTCCCTAGGTCCAGGGTTTAGTACTAGAAAACCCGTGTTCTACTGACATAAGCTACATTTTCCCTGATATGAGCTACATTTTCCCTATATGCCAACTCCTGTAACTCTATTTAATAATCTATGTTGTCAATCTGCTTTGTAATTTCTTTTTTTTTTTTAAAGATTTTATTTATTTATTTGACAGAGACAGCCAGCGAGAGAGGGAACATAGGCAGTGGGAGTGGGAGAGGAAGAAGCAGGCTCCCAGCGGAGGAGCCTGACATGGGGCTCGATCCCAGGACTCTGGGATCACGCCCTGAGCCGAAGGCAGATGCCCAACAACTGAGCCACCCAGGCGCCCCTGTTTTGTAATTTCTTAATCAGGTCAGAACTCGAACAGGGAAGAGGATTGCTAGTTACCAGGACGACTCAAATGCTCCAACTGGACACCTTCCGTACAGTGTCCCACCTAATCCCCACCACAGCCTTGCAATGTAGGTATTACCCCAGTGTCACAAATATGCAAAAGGAAGGTAAAACAAGTCCCTCAAAGCCACCCAGCTAGAAAGTGATGGAAGATTTCAGCCTGTGTCTGCATTTCCCCTCCATCTTCTGTTCTTGAAAGCACAGACGGCCAAGTTCTAATCGAATTTTAGCTCTGGCCCTTGCCAGCTATATTATGGTCAACACATCAGTGCCCTGCTCTGAGCCTCAACTTCCTCCTCTGTAAAAGGGACCAACAATACCAGCTTTTCCTATATCAAAAGTGATAACGACAGTATGCGGTGATGCCAATCGTGCCTCCTTTAAAGGTATAAAATACCATTCACCTAAAGATTTGAGTGTTTTCAGGCCATATCAGGTATCTCTCAATACCAAATGTGGGGAAAGCAAATTAGGAAAGAGTCCTAAATTGAATAAATCTTTTGCAAACATTGTCCCAAAGGAAGAACAAGATTTAGTTTCATTTCAGCTGACTTTCCAGTCTAATGACCTCGAATTTGCTGCTCTGCTTTTCTTCTCATCCCAACGTGCCGCAGCCCACGTGAAAATGTCTGATAAACTGGGAGCTTCTTTTGATGCATGGGAAAAGAAGATGTTTTCTATTCCAAGCACCCATATCTTTTCTGAATATTTTTCTTCATATTCTTCTGGGGGTTTTGATCTCACATTATTTCTCTTTTGATTCAAAGGATGGGGAAAAAAAACATACAGAACTTTTCAATTATTTATTGCAGAAGGCATTTAAGGCCCTATTTCAAAGTTGGTTTCTGGATTTCTACACTCACTCATGAACATTGGGAAGCTGGTCTGACCTCCCAGGAGAAGAGCTCACTCACTGAAGGTCGGGAGATGTGTCTGACTGACGCACGGGACCTCAGACATTCTGACCCAGACCTCTGTCTCGAAGCCGGGGCAGGAGCATCGGTGTGATGGAAGGGGCTGCTGGGAAACTCATCCAGCCACCTGGTTCTTCATTTCGGTCTCTGACCTCTCCTACTCTTCTTGTCATGAAAGAGGAATTCATGCCTTTATTTTAAAATATTAGATTTTCATTCAATTTCAATTCATCAGATACCTATTGAGTGCCTGTGCTTATTCCATGCCATACATTGTGCTAAAAGCTACGAAGATGAAAATTATTTATCATCCATGGGGAAGGAGGTCTAGAGTACCCAATCCTCAGCCTGCCTGGGTTCAAATCCCAGCTCTACCACTAACTGGGTGTTTCATGTGCAAAATGGGGATGATAATAATAATCAACCAGATGGTGTTTTAATCCACACAGAGCACATAACATAGTATCTGGCCCACATCTGTCCATTCATATGATGAGGAAGAGGATGGTGTTCTAAAGGCAGGCAAGCAAAAGAAATATGGTCCCTCCCTTGACACTCTAATGGGGAATCGACATTAATCAAATAGCTACATAAACTTATAATTACAGAAGTGCTACAATGGATTATGTTGGCTGCCCTTCCAACCTCTCTCCCAACCCTCCCTCATTATGCTTATTGTGTAGTAGCCATGTGTGTTTGGGGTGGAGGTAGGAACTGAGTCCAAACTCAGCTCTTCAAATGCGTATTTAAATAGCTCAGTCCAATCCGTATAATTTCCATTCCATCACCACTGTGATTAATTCAGAGGTAATCACATGATCTAAATCAGACTAATCAATTGAAGCCCAGGCCTTTTATATTGGGGAAGAGAACCCCCTTTCTCTGCCACTGGATAAGACAGAGGAAGTTTTGACTCAATAGCAATTAACAGTCATTTTTCAACCACTAAAGGAGCCAAGCTCTAAAGGAAGCCAATATTATGGAAGGCAGAGATAAGATACATAAAGAAAAAGGTCTCTGGTAATATTGTTGAGCCACTGGATCTAGCCTCACCTGAAATCCGTAATATCTTCAGAATATTCACACAAAAGTAGTCTTCAATAATAAAAAAAAAATAAGCAATTAAAAATGGGCAAGGAATCACAATAGACATTTCTCCAAGGAAGATACAAATAACCAATAAGCACATGAAATGATGCTCAACGTCATTAGTTACCAGGGAGATGCAAATCAAACCAATGGGAAATCACTTCACACGCACTAGGATAGCTAGAATCAAAAGTCACATACTAACAAAGGTTGGTGAAAACAGAGAGGAATCAGAATCTTCATACATTGCTGGTGGGAACGTAAAGTAGCGCGGACACTTCGGAAAAGAGTCTAGCAATTTCTCAGATGACTGAACATAGAGCTAACAAATGACCTAGCTGTCCCACTCTTTGGTACACACCCAAGAGACATGGAAACATCTGTCTGCCCAAAGCTTGTACATAAATGTTCACAGCAGCCTCTTTCATAACATCCAAGAGATGGAAACAACCCTGATGTCCATCAATTGATGAATGGATAAGCAAAATGTGATGTATCCATGAACTGGAATAGTATTCAGTCAGAAAAGGAATAAAGTTGAAGCATGCTACAACATGAACGAACCTCAGAACTATTTTGCAAAGTCAAAGAAGCTAGTCACAAAAACCACATATTATATTATTATATAATTCTATGATTCTGTTCATAGGAAGTGTCCAAAGCAGACAATCTCTAGAGACAAAAAATAAATTAGTGGGGGGCTCAGGGCTAGGAAGGATGGGGGCTAGAGGGGCGATCGCTGTAAAGAATGGGATGGTGATGGGTAGTGAGGAGGGCACGTGTTGCATGGTGCACTGGGTGTTATACGCAACTAATGAAGCAGCGAGCTTTACGTGGGAAACCAGGGATGTACTGTATGGTGACTAACATAATATAATAAAAAAAACATTAAAATTAAAAAAAAAGAATGGGATTTCTGTATGAGTTGATGAAAATGATCTAACATGGACTATGGAGACCCATTGAGTTGTATATACACTTTAAATGGGTGAATCGACCAGTCAGAATGGCTAAAATTAACAAGTCAGGAAACAACAGATGTTGGCAAGGATGCAGAAAAAGGGGACCCTCTTACACTGTTGTCGGGATGCGAGCTGGTACAACCACTCTGGAAAACAGTATGGGGGTTCCTCAGAAAGTTGAAAATAGAGCTACCCTACGACTCAGCAATTGCACAACTGGGTATTTACCACAAAGATACAAATGTACTGATCCGAAGGGGAACCTGCACCCCAATGTTTAGCAGCAGTGTCCACAATAGCCAAACTATGGAAAGTGCCCAGATATCCATTGACGATGAATGGATAAAGAAGATGTGATACACACACGCACACACACACACACACACACACACACACACAATGGAATTCTACTCAGCCATCAAAAAAATGAAATCTTGCCATTTGCAACGTCACAGATGGAACTAGAGGGCAGTGTGCTAAATGAAATAAGTCAGAGAAAGACAATTATCATATGCTCTCACTCATTTGTGGAATTTAAGAAACAAAACAGGATCGTAGGGGAAGAGAGGAAAAAATAAAACAAGATGAATCATAGAGGGAGGGAAACCATAAGAAACTCTTAATCATAGGAAATAAACTGAGGGTTGCTGGAGGGGAGGGTGTTGGGGGGATGGGATAACTGGGTGATGGGCATTAGGGAGGGCACATGATGTAATGAGCACTGGGTGCTCTATAAGACTCATGAATCCCTGAACTCTGCCTCTGAACTACTAATACATTATAGGTTAATCAATTGAATTTAAATTTTAAAAATTAAAAAAAAAATAAATGGGTGAATCATAGGGTATGTTGAATTATATTTCAATAAAGCTGTTAAAAATAAATGATCTTTAATATCTAACTTGGTTTGGAGTTGGGTTTTAATTACTCACAATTGAACACTTCCTAACGTAATTGCTATGAATAACCCCCCACCCCCCCCAAGCTGTGACACTCCGTATCTCAGTTACCTGATCTAATCTGGACACGGCGGATGTTCAGAGGAGAAATCAGGAACAGAGGTCCTGCTGGACGGAAGGTATTAGCAACGGTCCGGCTCTGCTCCTCTATGCCAGGCCTGACAGATTCCCCATCTCCACCGCCCCTCACTGTTTGCAGAGGCCACCCCTGGCCCTCACCAGCAGATGGCTTGAGAGATCATTCCAACACGAGGAAGGACAGCAGGTTCCGGGCTTTTTCAGGCTCTCAGCCTGATCTGGCAGGTCCATTAATTTCAGCCTTGAAACCCGACCTATTTCTTATCCTTCTACCATCTTCTCCTTCTAAAAGCCCCCTCCTCCCTCTTCCTCCAGCCCTGTGTGCCTGAGTTCCCAGAAATTTAGCTCAGTGTTTTGCTAATACTATGTCTGGATCCCAGGTCCTACATAGGTCTGGGCCTTGACTTTCTCTTATAATCACGCATCACAAAGAATGAAAGAAACTCTGTGCGAGGAACAACTGGTATAATGCCTGCCCCTAGTGTGTGCCTAGTACACGTTCGTCTTCTTCCCTCCTTTCCAACAGAAATTCCATTTGCCTGCTCACTACCTGACTTTCCCATTCCTCACATCCTCTCGTTGCCCCCTCTAGTCCACCCTTTCTTTTGGAATTTTGGGGGAGGGGGGCTGCTTGCTGAATCACCCCCACTATAACCTTGTTCCTTGGATATCCAGTTCTTTGACCCCGGTAGGCAAGTTAGTTCCCCATAGGCCCCCCATCACCTACCCCATTTGCCAGTAACCAACACTGGTGATGCCCAGCAAAATAACGAAATCTGTCCACCATATTGTAAGCCTGAATATAAGTACCGTGGGGGCAGGGAAGGTCAGTCCTGCTCACCTCCGATCCACATACAGTAGCACACAAACTGGCCCATGGTGGATCCTTGGGAGAGATTTGGTAAGTGAATGAATGACCCCATCGTACTGCAATTATTACCGAAATGCTTGTCCCTCTTCCGCACTAGAAGCTGCCATTGGGCAGCACGTCTGATCATCCTTGTTAACTCCAGAATCTAGCACAGAGACTGGGTCAGAAGAAGGCACTCAGTATACGGTGTTTGAATTTTTGGCTTCTTCCATAAAGTCGCTTACCCAGTCAAATAAGATACCTGCTCCCTCTGGACACGCACAACCTCTGGGATGAAACTCTTTTGAGGCACTTACCCAATTCCGCCTCGCACCGTAATGATTTGCGAGAGTGGCCATTTGTTCCCACGGGATTCTGAGCTCTTGTGAACGTGGAGGTCCCATCTGGGTCATTTCCTGGGGCTCCCCCCAGTTACTCTGAACAAAAAGCATTCTAGGAGCTTGGAAAACATACTTGTTGGATAGCAGGGGGATGACTAAATAAACGCATGAATAGGAGAGCGAGAATGACGTGATGGAGGGAGTGAAGCCATGATGTCTGGAAGGCTGCAAGGCCGTCTGACCCACGCTGCTTCCACTGAATCGCAGTGACGCTGTGTTCGAGATGTATGGGTAGATCTCTTGTTTGTTTTATTATCTCCTTCTCCCATCAGACTAGAAGTTCCAAGAGAACAACCTATAGGCTCGCCATTGCGTTCTCCCTGTTTCGCACATGGTATGTGCTTAATAAATGTGTTAATAACTGAGTATCCGCCTACCAGGACCCCCACCCCCACCCTGAGACCCAGCTCTCACCTTCTGCCTTTAATCCTGAAACAAGCTTTCTACATTAATAAGGCTACAATCACAGTGGCAAGGAGCCTCCTTCCGTGGCCCCCCTTCTGCCCTTCTACTTTTCCAACTGGCTTGAATCATTTAATCTGCAGTTAATTCAGAAACATCGAAGCCAGGCTCTGATATAGCAGATGAGCAAGATAAACGGCTGGAATATTTTTATGAGCAAAATCTCTCCAGATTTCAGTACATAAATCATTTGTTGCGAAACTGCTCATTGTCTTTCGGCAAGGCTGTAACGTGAGAGAAAATGCTATCTCTTTATGAATCAAAAGTCAGGGGATTAGGAACAGTTTGAAGGAAAGAGACTACAATATAAAAATAAGATTTATCTCTTAATATTCTCCTTACATATATCCCTCCACCCCTTTCCCTTACTTACTTTTCAGCATGGAACAGGAATTCAATTTCATGTTTGTTCCACAGAATCACAGGGGAAAAAGCAGATCTTAATGGGCAGAATTTAAGGACGGCTTTCGCTCCATGCCAATTCTATCTATCCCCTTCGGATCTCAAGTTGAAAGCCATCTCCTCGGGGAAGTCTTCCATGATGACATAGGCTATATTAGAGCCTTTTATTAGTCGCTCAAAACATTCATTATTATTATTATTGTTATTATTGCCTTTGCCACAATTTTAATTATATTTATATATTTACTTGTTTGCTTGCTTAATGCCTGTCTCCCTCAGTAGACTATACATTCCTTTCATAAGAAATATTGCTCTATTTGTCTTCCACTGTATCTCCAGCCCCGAACACAGTGCCTGGCATAAAGTAGGAGCTGAGCAAATGTCTCTTTTAAATAAATACACAATGTGAATTTTCCTAGCTCTTTTTCCAAGTTAGTCTAGAAAATCCACCACAGAAAAATGAAACACTACTTAATTCTTTCAAATAGTTTAAATTTTGTTGACTGAACATGAAATGTTGCTTTTTATAAACGGAATGTATATTTATTCTATGCATAGGCTATGATATATTCTATGCATCTGTGACCTTATATCATACTCTCAACAAGACCAAAGTCTGACAAAATAGGTATTATCCCCATCCTCATAATGAGCAATTTGTAACTCAGGAAGCTTCAGTGATTTGTCCAATGTGTGCCAGTCCGTAAGGGTAGAGACGAGATCAGAACTCACCGATTTTAACTACCAAGTTCAAATTCTTGCCACCATGCTCTGTACTCTCCCTCCTGAAAATCACAGGAATGCAGAAGGACTGTATGTCCTGATGGAAACTTTTTTCTCTTTTCTGGCTCTCCAGCACTAGAAGGAACAGAGGAAGTGAAAACCACAAAGACCAAAAAGAGGATTATGTTTTCCTTTTCTCTTTAAGAACTTGCAGAAAACCAGCAGACATGATTCTGGGTCTGGTCAGTGTTTTGGGGACTAGACTGTGCCAGCGTCTGCCTGCAAATGGGTTTTGCAGCCAACCTTGTAGGATGTCAGCCCCCCGGGGCCAGGTCCCGCGATACATGACATTCATCTTTTGGTGCATTGATCCAAAAGGCTTCACTTCCAGCAAGATCTAACGAAAGCACATGGACACCAAGGGACACCCACGCCTGCACACACAGAGACAGATGCATTTGAACTAAAAGATACGTCTGCCAAGGTTTGCAAATGTACTCATGAATCTGTTTTCACAAACAAGCAATACATCAGCCCCTTCACCACCACGACAAGCACAGAATCTGACGAATGCAGTAACCCACACATGTCTATACACAAACATGTCCTAATAAACGTTTGATGATAACTCATGTCGATACACCATTTTACAACATACAGTCTTTTTACGTCCATTTCCCCATTTTACTCCAATAAAAACCCATGTGTTATTTGTACGCAAAGCTATGTCAACTAACTGGTTTATTATTATTTTATTATTATTATGTTCGGTTAGCCACTGGCTAGTACATCATTAGTTTTTGGTGTAGTATTCAATAGGGGTTTTTAACCTGACCCTTGTAGGATGGTTTTCAGAGGGTCTCTGACCTTCCCTGAAATTGGGCATGTGTACATTTTTTTCCAGATGTTAGGATCCATGGATTTCATACTTATGCCCCTTCCCCCCAAAATTGGTTTTGGACCAAGTTGTAGGGAAGATCTCATTAACCTGAAACTAAAGATACCGATCAATACGAAAGTTATGAAGTGCTTTTTCTTCCATTTCTTCTCTTATTCACACATCTGCAACGCTGTGGAGTTAACCTTGCAATTATGACTTTTTGATAGATGAAGACACTTGAGTACAGACACCTAGAAGCTCATACCAGCTAACACCCACTTATTTTTTCCCTGCCTGCCACTTTCCTGTGATGAAAAAGGAAGAGAAACCAACATCTGAGCCCATTGTCCTCCATAGAGATTTTCACACGTTTCTCCACCTACCTGAGCCATGAGATCACAGATAGGTTATTCACATGAAACTTACTCAGGCAACTGAAAAGTAACCAGTTTAATCAAAATGTAGTTCCTTCCTCCACGCCACACCAGTCCAGTGAACTGTTTTGAATACATAAAGGATAAACATTCCCCAAAACATTACCCCGTCTATCTTTAACAGCTCCATAAACATGCCCAAAGAGTCAAGCCATTTTTTCTTCACCTTGCCTGGAATACTCTTCATCCAGATAGCCACACGACTCACTCTCGCTTCCTTCAAATCTATGTTCAAAGGGCATAAAATAATTCACACGGTCTCAGATCACGCAGTAAAATATCACCCAGCACGCTCCCATCGCACCCCACAGTGCTCTAGCACCTGCTTTGTTTTTCTCTTTAGGACTTACTACTGTCCTGTCCACTGTATTAGATATTTATTTGGTCCTGTATTTCATGTTTGTCTCCCTGTCCTAGAATGCAACTTCCATGTGTTGGGAATATTATCCACTTAACTTGATGTTCCAAAACCCAGAAAAGACACTCAGGAATTATTTGTTTTATGAGTGGACACTTACTAAAAAAACTAGAGAAGTGTCTGTAACCTCTTTGGAGAAGGTAAGTAACTTGGCTAAGGTCACCCCTCTGTTAAAAGCTTCAAGCCGAAATCATCTTCTAGGCACTGTGAGTCTGCAACACCGTTACTGTCTCCAAAATGTGAATTTCATAGCATCTCTCTTTGCTTCATTTCCATGAGTGAAAACTGGCCCCGGATTAGGAAAGGAAAATCTCTTGATAGTCCAAATTCCTCACGCAATAAGGAGATTCACTGGCTTAGGTGACTGGCAAGTGCAGAGAGCGGGTGGGCGTCAGAGGTGCTTTGATCTGGGGTTCAGCAAAGTCATGATGGACCTGATTCCCCCCCCCCCATCTTTCTGTCCTGTGTTCTGTGATGTTGGGTTTATACTGAGGCTGTGAATCATCCAGGTCTAGTCAGGAAAACAAAAAACAGAGTTGCTACATTTTTAATTGAAAGACTTACTGAGATCCTTGTAGATTCAAATGCAGTTGCAAGAAATAATGCAGGGAGAACCCTGTGTGCTCCCGGCAGTTTCCCCAATGGTAACATTTTGTACAACTGCAGTATTACAACAGCCAAGATACTGACATTGATACAATCCACAGATCTTACGCAGATTTCCCTCGTTTCACTAATAAGTGTGTGTTGAACTCTACACAATTTTAATTTTTAAAAAAGACTTATTTATTTATTTATTTATTTATTTACTTATTTGACAGAGGGAGAGACAGCCAGTGAGAGAGGGAACACAAGCAGGGGGGAGTGGGAGAGGAAGAAGCAGGCTCCCAGCTGAGCAGGGAGCCTGATGAAGGGTTCGATCCCAGGACCCTGGGATCACGCCCTGGGCGGAAGGCAGACACTTAACGACTGAGCCACCCAGGCGCCCCTACACAATTTTAATTTTATCACCTGTGTAGGTTCACGTACCCACCACGACAGTCAGGATACTAAATATATTGGAGATCTAAAGGATCCTTCCTGTTGCCCTTTCATAACACGCTCACTACATCTCACCCCTACCATCCCTGATCCCAGGCAACCATTGATCTGTTCTAAAACTTTCTGAGTGCAAAAATACGGTATGTATGGAGTCCTATAGCATGTAACAATTTTGAACGGGCTTTCTTTGCTCAACATAATTCTCTGGAGATTCATCCAAGTTGTTGCATGTATTACTAGTTTGTGTCTTTTTCCTGTTCAAGAAAACTCCATGGTGTGGAAGTACAATTTGTTTAACCATTTGCCTGCTAAAGGACATCTAGGCTGTTTAGATAGATGTTAGATAGAAGATAGATAGACATACGATACAGTGGAAGATTATCCAGCCATTGTATTGAGAAAGAAGGAAATTGTGCCATTTGCATCAATATAGACGGACTTTGGGGGCATTAGGCTACGTGGATAAGTCAGACAGAGAAAGAAATTTCTGTAAGATCTCATTTACGTGCGGAATCTAAAAAAGCCAGATTCGTAGAAACGGAGTGTAAAAAGATGGTTACCAGGGGCTAAGAGGTGGGCAAATGGGGAGATGCTGGTCAAAGTATAAACATTTCATTTATACGGGATGCATGAATTAGAGGATCTAATGTACAGCTTGGTGATTACGGTTACTGAGACCATATTTTATAGTTGAAATTAGCTAACAGAGTGGATCATAAATGTTCTCACCACAAAAAAGCGGTGGTAATTATGTGATGTGATAGAGGTGTTAGCAAACACTATGATGGCAACCATTCGGCAATATATAAGTGTATTATCATCACAGTGGACACCTTAACCTTACGCAATGCCATGTATCACTTATATCTCAATAAAACTGGGGGAAAAATTGATTGGTTTTGTGTGTGGGGGGGGCTATTTCTTGGTTCTCTATTCGGCTCCATTGATCTACGTGTCTATCCTTCTGCCAATACCACACTGTCTTGGCAACGTGGCCCTACGGTGAGTCTCGGGATCAGGTAGAGTGATACCTCTCCGTACGTCTTTGTCAAGAACCTGGGCCTTTCCGTGTTTTAAGATAAGGTTATTTGTGTCTACAAACAACAACAATATGGCTGGGATTTTGCTAATATTGCATTAACTCTACAGATAAATCTAACGAGAATCCGTATTTTTACGATGCGGACTCTTCCAGTCTATAGCACAGTATTACTCTCCGTGTATTTAAGTCTCCTTGATTTCTTTCATCAGCATTTTATATTTATTAGCATATAGATCCTGTATGTGTTTGTTAAAAAGTAGATCTAAGTGTTTTATTTTTTCTGGGGTGATTCTGAAGGGTATTTTGGTTTTAATTTCAGTTTCTGCATGTTCTTTGTTAGTATATGGAAATGCAATTTATTGTGCGCATTAATCTTGTATCCTGCAAACTTGCTGAATTCACTCGTTAGTCCGGGGAGGTGTTTGGTTTGGATTGGTTTGGGTTGGTAGATTCCTGGGGATTTTCTAAGTAGATAATCATGTCTTCTAAAACTAGGGACCATTTTCTTTCTCTCTGGCTGTATGTCTTTTATTTCTTTTTCTTTTCTCATAACACTGGCTCACACTTCCAGTAAATGGTGAGCAAGAGTGGACATCCTTGCTTTGGTCCCAGTCTTAGGAAGAAAGCACTTGGTTTTCACCATTAAGTATTACATTAGCTGTAAGTTTTTTGTAGGTGCTTTTTATCAAGTTGAGGATATTCCCTTGTAGTCTTGCTGAAACTTTTTATTATGAATGTGTTTGGGATTTCTCACATCTTTTTCCCGAGCCCATTGATACGATAGAATTTTTCTTCTTTAGTTTGTTGATATGGCGGATTATTGATCAATGTTTGAATATGGAAGCAGCCTTCCCTATCCAGTATACATTTCATATACATCTGCAATATGATCTATAACTCTTTTTATACATGGACATATCTGGCAAAGGACCCTTGTCCCAGTGCTCCTTTCCTTACCCCTGGGAGCTCAAGTTTGGCTATCATTGGAATCACTTAAGGAGATTGAAAAAAAAATCAATTCCCAGCACTTTGCTCCGGGCCTACATGAGCTAAATCTCCAAGAGTGAAGCCCCTGTAACTTTAAATACTACCTTTAAGTCATTCTAATGGTGAGCCGGGTTTAGAACTTCTGTCCTGTCTCCCGTGTCTTTGCTGTTCCCCAAAAACTGTAATTAGCAAAACTCATGTGTCTTCATACAAGGCATAGCAGGAGAACGCCGCCTTCTGCCTTTGGATGGATTTGGAGTTTCGAAAAGATGCTTAGAGACTAGATCTAACATGTGCGCACAGTGGCCTTCCATTTTCACTAGAAAAGATGGCTCTGCACGGGGCCGTGTTTCCTTTTGCATCTCAAGCCCAATGGAATGTTTAAAGAAATGAGAAGCGAAAACACAGCAGCAGGAGACGCTGAGAGGAATGTCTGGAAAACTATTTGCAAGGACATAAACTGCCACCTTCTTTTCATCGATGATGCAAATCTCATTCATTATTTGGCTTAGGACTGACTGGTAAGTAATAACTTCTTCCAAGAAGTCTCCAGCTTGGTTCTTAGTGGTTTTGGTCTGCCCAGTGTTGTGGGCCCCTGAGAATATACAAGTATTTTCATCCATAGT
This sequence comes from Ursus maritimus, assembly GCF_017311325.1. NCBI lineage: Eukaryota > Metazoa > Chordata > Mammalia > Carnivora > Ursidae > Ursus > Ursus maritimus. The sequence goes on from NW_024424119.1 coordinate 45,861,182, forward strand.
TACTGTCTACTGCGGTTTCCCAATTATCTCAAGTGTACGAGATGCTCTTTCTTCTAAGAAAGTGTTGGCACAATAAGAATGAAGGAGCAGGAATGGAGCCATTAGGCCTGACATTGAGTTCACTCTGCCATGAGCCCAGCCAGTGACCCTGTCACCTAGCTCAATGTCCCTGAGCTTCAGACTCATCTTCGTGGGGGTAAAAGGCATTTCCTAGAAGTTCTCAAGGAGTCACTAAAAAGATCAGTGAGATCCTTCTATATCTGTTCATGTTTACCAAGGAGGTTTGCTAGACTGTGTTTTCATAAGTAGGTTGTGAGTTCCCCCATTTTACTTAAGGATAAAACCCAAAGTCCTTGACTCAACTTTCAAGGACTTCTAAGAGTGGCTAGTTACCTGCTTGTCCAATGTTGTCCTTGTTCATTCTTTCAACTAATAATAACTGAGTGCCTACTGTGTTCTGGGGCTCATGCTGGGCACTGGGAAAAGAGTGGTGGGCCTCATGGGGCTTGACGTATGGTAAGGAAAACAGAGATTGATGTCACAACAGTTGTGACACCCCAAGAGTTAGCTGCAGAGTGCAATGGGCAGGTCTGATGCGGGGGTCACGGTTTCAGGAAGACATCTCCAAGGAAATGACATTTGAATCTAGCTGCAGGTAGCTAGACTAAGAAGTGGAGGGGAAGAGAAGTTTTCAGACATAAGGATCTGCGTCGGAATCAACATGGGTGAGACCCAAAGGTGAAGATGAGCCTGGGCCATTGAGGAATCGAAGGCCTTGAGGCCAGCGGTAAAGAGCAACAATGAGAGAGCCCAGAATGAGCCAGAGAGGTAGCTGTAGGCAAAGCGACAAAGTGAACAATTCACCGTTCGCTCGGCACTGGACATAACTCCTTGCCTCCTGCTTCTCCTACAGACGCGGGTCCGTGATTGCCAGCCAACTCGCCCACTTCTGGTGCACACACTCTCTACTTCAAAGTCCAAAGCTAATGCCAGCGCCTCGTGAAACCTGCCCTATTCTTAGAAGGAACTGACTCCCCCCCCTTCCTCCCTGCAGCACCACCAGGAGCAGGCGGGGGTTCTCAGCCCCCTCTTTGTATGTTGGGCTCACTGACGAGAGGGCTGTGACATCCACATTCCGGGCTCCTTAGTACCCAGCTTACTACACGCTTGATCCCCTGATATCAGAACATCTTTGATCTCCACCTTTGATTTCTTTGATTATGGCACACACCCAACAGGAGCTAATAAATGTCTGTCGGATTAATGAAGCAATAGGAAAGAGAGACATAGCGTCTGAGGCACAGGGGCTGCCCCAGGAAGAACATGGCCGAGGTCAGCCGCAAAACATCGATCAGCTAGCTGCATGCTGGCATCCAACCACAGTCTTGCTGCTGGGCCGTGAGTCCCTTCTTGGAGGAAGGTCTTATCAGCAACAGTAGTCATTAGCCCAACACTGGTCATTCATCAGTCAACCCTTCTATCAGTTGGTGGCCACGGGTAAGATGTCCAACAGGACATGCCTATGTCACCGTAGCAGCTTCCCAGGGGATTTCATTATTGTCACAGGCATTTCCCAGCCCAAGTCCCAAGGGAGAGAGCCATGGCTGTCACACAGCCTCACCCTGTTAGCAGCCTCCGGCCCAGGACTTCTCGGCAGTGGCAGCTGTTGGCACCCTGCGGACAGCCACATCCAGGGAATGTCCGCCTTGTTCTGAATTTTGTCAGGGGACAACCCCACCCTGACCCCACCAGTCTGGAAGGGTCAGGCTGGTGTCATGGCTACTGTGTGGCTTCTGTCATCACCGAAGATTTCTTCAAATGCTAGAAGAGAGACGGAGGAAACCAGCCACCAGGACCTATGTCCCCCATGTCAGATGCCTCCCACGTGCGGAAAAGGAGCTCAGCCTCTTTCCTAGCATGTACATTTGATTTTGTAATGCAAAATTTAAAGATGAAAATTTATATCTTGATGGTGTGCGGAGTTGGAATGTTGAGTAAAAGTTGGCATTTGAGAATCAGAAAAAACACCTTTGATTTAAAGCCCTGAAGCCCATACTGGCTTTGTGACCACAGGCAAGTTACTGTCCCCTTCTGACTTTCATTTCTGCTAGCACAAGTGTGTGGAGGAAGGATCCCATGATTCCCAGTAGAGGATAGACTTCAAGATTTCCAATAGTCTTTATGTTCCCAACAAAGAGACTGCAGGTGATGGTGGGGGCAAGGAGAGAGATTTTTCCGAAGTCACACTGATGTAAAAAACAGCAACGGGACTAAACCCAGGTGGCTTGACTCTTCCCACATCTCCCTGACCTCAAAATGATCTCCACATTCATGTGAAAACACCCCTGCCAGCCACCTGAGCCCAGCATGTCCCGTGTCTGTCACC
>NW_024424119.1:45863576-45864533 GCF_017311325.1 Ursus maritimus
AAGGGAAAGAGATTAAGCTGCACGATGAGGGTCTACAATGGAAGTGAAAAGAAAATATCTCGAAGCTATCTAGGTACCAGAGTAGAAACAAGGACAGCGCCATTTTTAAAGACAGAGATGCCCATTAACCCAGAATGTTCGATTCTAGTCCACACTGGACAGTGAGGCATAGATTCAGAGACCTGGAAGCCTCCTTTTTCTTTTATTTTTTTTTAAAGATTTTATTTATTTATTTGACAGAGAGAGAGACAGCCAGCGAGAGAGGGAACACAAGCAGGAGGAGTGGGAGAGGCAGAAGCAGGCTTCCAGTGGAGGAGCCTGATGGGGGGCTCGATCCAAGGACTCCGGGATCACGCCCTGAGCCGAAGGCAGACGCTTAACGACTGAGCCACCCAGGCGCCCCTGGAAGCCTCCTTTCATGTTTGAGGGAAAGAAAAGAGTAAAGTTTGGGAATGCAGATCAGCAGGATGGGAAACAGACCTATCCATGATGCTGTTTATCTTTTTAACGGTTTTCTTGATAAGCTAAAAAATTCCAATCCCTTCATGTTAGAGGGTATATTTTATTTAAGAAGTTGTTTCGTTTTTATGTCTCATATAAGTTGCGTGAAAATTATTTCCATTAGGTAGAAACATCATTAACCACATTATGTATATGAGAAAACCGAGACAAGCAAGAAAAGATGAAATGAGACAAATTTCCTCCTGATCTGTAAATTCATAGTCTTCACAGCTCAGTGATGCACCAGAGACAGCTGGTTGCCTACCCCACAGCCATGTTATGTTCCCGTTTTTCCTCAGTAGCAGACTCTGACCTTATTAGGAGCATCAAGACATCAAGCGAAAATGTCATATTTCCAAACCTCCCTTTCAATGGTGGTTGATTATGTGACCAAGTTCTGGACAGACAGTGAGCGGACTCTTGTGGGACAGTTCTAAGAAGGAATTATCATGGGAA
>NW_024424119.1:45864543-46061497 GCF_017311325.1 Ursus maritimus
TGGAAGGGTCAGGCTGGTGTCATGGCTACTGTGTGGCTTCTGTCATCACCGAAGATTTCTTCAAATGCTAGAAGAGAGACGGAGGAAACCAGCCACCAGGACCTATGTCCCCCATGTCAGATGCCTCCCACGTGCGGAAAAGGAGCTCAGCCTCTTTCCTAGCATGTACATTTGATTTTGTAATGCAAAATTTAAAGATGAAAATTTATATCTTGATGGTGTGCGGAGTTGGAATGTTGAGTAAAAGTTGGCATTTGAGAATCAGAAAAAACACCTTTGATTTAAAGCCCTGAAGCCCATACTGGCTTTGTGACCACAGGCAAGTTACTGTCCCCTTCTGACTTTCATTTCTGCTAGCACAAGTGTGTGGAGGAAGGATCCCATGATTCCCAGTAGAGGATAGACTTCAAGATTTCCAATAGTCTTTATGTTCCCAACAAAGAGACTGCAGGTGATGGTGGGGGCAAGGAGAGAGATTTTTCCGAAGTCACACTGATGTAAAAAACAGCAACGGGACTAAACCCAGGTGGCTTGACTCTTCCCACATCTCCCTGACCTCAAAATGATCTCCACATTCATGTGAAAACACCCCTGCCAGCCACCTGAGCCCAGCATGTCCCGTGTCTGTCACCAGCAGAAGAAGGGAAAGAGATTAAGCTGCACGATGAGGGTCTACAATGGAAGTGAAAAGAAAATATCTCGAAGCTATCTAGGTACCAGAGTAGAAACAAGGACAGCGCCATTTTTAAAGACAGAGATGCCCATTAACCCAGAATGTTCGATTCTAGTCCACACTGGACAGTGAGGCATAGATTCAGAGACCTGGAAGCCTCCTTTTTCTTTTATTTTTTTTTAAAGATTTTATTTATTTATTTGACAGAGAGAGAGACAGCCAGCGAGAGAGGGAACACAAGCAGGAGGAGTGGGAGAGGCAGAAGCAGGCTTCCAGTGGAGGAGCCTGATGGGGGGCTCGATCCAAGGACTCCGGGATCACGCCCTGAGCCGAAGGCAGACGCTTAACGACTGAGCCACCCAGGCGCCCCTGGAAGCCTCCTTTCATGTTTGAGGGAAAGAGTAAAGTTTGGGAATGCAGATCAGCAGGATGGGAAACAGACCTATCCATGATGCTGTTTATCTTTTTAACGGTTTTCTTGATAAGCTAAAAAATTCCAATCCCTTCATGTTAGAGGGTATATTTTATTTAAGAAGTTGTTTCGTTTTTATGTCTCATATAAGTTGCGTGAAAATTATTTCCATTAGGTAGAAACATCATTAACCACATTATGTATATGAGAAAACCGAGACAAGCAAGAAAAGATGAAATGAGACAAATTTCCTCCTGATCTGTAAATTCATAGTCTTCACAGCTCAGTGATGCACCAGAGACAGCTGGTTGCCTACCCCACAGCCATGTTATGTTCCCGTTTTTCCTCAGTAGCAGACTCTGACCTTATTAGGAGCATCAAGACATCAAGCGAAAATGTCATATTTCCAAACCTCCCTTTCAATGGTGGTTGATTATGTGACCAAGTTCTGGACAGACAGTGAGCGGACTCTTGTGGGACAGTTCTAAGAAGGAATTATCATGGGAACGGAATCAATAGGAATGGATCCTTTGCGCTCCTCTGTCTTTCTTCCTTCCTGCTCCCTGGCCATGAAAAGCTAAAGCTCCATCCGCCATCTTGGGCAATGAGGTGACCTTGAGGACAAAGCCCGACATCGGGATGGAAAAAGTTGAAACAATAATGGGAGACCAGGGGTCTGAGCATGCAAACTCTGGCTTGCCTTCCTCTGGCATTCCTGTACGTGAGAAAGAGAGAAATGATTTTTGTAAAGCCACTATTATTTGGGGGAGCTCCTTTTCTATGCAACTAGCCCTCATCCGTGCTGTTACAACCAGACAGCTTTGTCTGAGAAGTGATGGCAAAGAGAAGACACTATCCACAGTGAGATCCAGTTCCTTCCTTTGGTTCCCATGATCACAAGAAGAAGGAAGGAATAACGGACGTCACATAACTCATCAGATTCCATATACCATCAATTGCATGACACGCCATCATGTTCTGTATCACCAACAAAGAACAAATGTTATCAATTAAATTAGAACATGCTACTGATTGTAAGAGGCAAATCAATTTCAGAAATGTTGCAAGGGGGGCACCTGGGTGGCACAGCGGTTGGGCGTTTGCCTTCGGCTCAGGGCGTGATCCCGGCGTTCTGGGATCGAGCCCCCCATCAGGCTCCTCCGCTATGAGCCTGCTTCTTCCTCTCCCACTCACCCTGCTTGTGTTCCCTCTCTCACTGGCTATCTCTGTCAAATAAATAAATAAAATCTTTAAAAAAAAAAAAAAAAGAAATGTTGCAAGGAGAGGAAAAAACAACCTATGACATCTGTGTGCTGGGAAATTTAGCGAAAGGACAGAGCTTAAAATTTATCAGATCAACTCTCCTCCTAACCTAATTAAAAAAAAAAAAAATACCACAGGCCCAGCAAGGGACAGTGACGTGTTCAAGTTCAGCAATGAAACCAAGATGCGAATTCTGACTGCAAATCCAGAGTTCTTTACTAGGTCCCCATAGAAAACCAAATTTTTGCTCATGTTACTTGGACTACTAGTGACATGTTTATTTAATCAACCACCTGTTCCTGTTTTTCCCTCTAAATACGTGGCACTGAATAGGCAGAGACCAAGGCCCTCGCCCCTCCCACACACACATGGACTCAGCAGTCACAGGAGGTGAGGGAGGTGGATTTCACAGCAGATTCACACTCGCATGTTACAGAGCCTACCCTCCGGTCAGCTCGGAAGCAGATGGAGAACAGCAGGGGGCCGCTGAGAACCGCAGGTGGGAGTCTTCTAAAAGGCAAGAAATTGAGGTGACACTGCCGAAGCTGATGGCTGGGACCCCAAGAGGGCTCAGCCCAGATCGGTACTCTCTTCTCCCACACGGTGAATGAACGGTGCCCAGCCCAGATGACACCAACAATCCAGACCCCAGTGTTATCAGAGACGGAAGGAGCCTGAGAGGTCACGCATCGCCCCAGCCTTCCTGAAGACAGAAATAATTCTCATCAACAAACTGAGGGCTACAGAGGGGAGGGGGGTGGGGGAATGGGATAGACCGGTGATGGGTAGTAAGGAGGGCACATATTGCATGGTGCACTGGGTGTTATACACAACTAATGAATCATCGAGCCTTATATCGAAAACCGGGGATGTACTGTACGGTGACTAACATAATATAATAAAAAATCATTATAAAAAAAAAAAAAGAAATAGTTCTCATCGCTCACAGTCTGACTCAGGTTAGAAAGACTATGTTGGGACCAGTGTGGTTGATTCTGGAGGCAAAGAGTACCGTACAGAGGCCACTTTGACCATCCGCCTAAAGGATTCTGGGGTCTGGTGCTAGAACAGTGAAGCTGGAAAGAAGCAAAGGGTTGATCCAGGTGACGGGTAGTAAGGAGGGCACGTATTGCATGGAGCACTGGGTGTTATACACAACTAATGAATCATGGAACTTTACATCAAAAAACAGGGATGTACTGTATGGTGACCAACATAATATAATATAATTTAAAAAATTATTATTAAAAACCAAAACCCAAAAAAACCCCAAAAAACAAAAACAAAGGGTTGATCCAAGCCAGCGTCCACAAAACTTCTGAAGCATCAGGCTTCTCCAGTCCTTTTCCTTGTTGTTTGGGTACCGTTTTCTCCTCTGCTCCCGAACCGCCTCACGCTTGACATCCCCCATCGCAAGCCATCCTTCTTTTCGACGATGCATCAATAAGGTGTGAATGACTAACTACAGTGGAGATGGCCGCTGATGGCAGAATTTCAAACATCAGCCCAACGATGGAGAGGCACCCGAGTCATCGGGACTTCCCAGTGCTATGGACATCCTCAGCCGTCTTTCCTGCGCTGAGGACGCTCACATGAAAAATAAGCATGGTTTCCCCACTTTTTTCCTGGGGAAAAAAATCTCAAATCTCTATAGGTTTGTGTGTGTGTGTGTGTGTGTGTGTGTATTTGTATGGAAGACTATTCAAATCAGTGACACTTTCACACAAGAAAACAATGTAAAGAGAGGGTAAGAATTACTTTTAGAAATACGCAATAGCACGGATTGCACTCAGATAGCACTGGAGAGCAGAAATACTAGGGAGCCTGCGTTAATGAATACATAAGAATGGCTTATAATTACCAGGAGCCTTGAAAATGGGTCTTTCTCCGATGCTTAAATCAAATAAGATGGAGTTCACGGAAATGCTGTAAAAACTAGAAAGCGCTGTAGCCATGTTTTCTTTAACACCACATGGTTGTTTGAAATGGTTTTTTTCTTGTAAGACACTGATTAAATTGCGGCTGAGTCCTCCTTGCAATCAGAGCTAGAGATATCTTTATTTTGCAGAAGAGGAAACAAAGCTTCAAAAAAGTAACCCAAGGCAATGCCTTTCCCCAAACTGCACAGTTATCTGCCATGCTGGGGGACAGCGGGCAGAGCACGGAGTTCAAAAACTCAACAAATCTTCCTTGCCACTGAGCCCAAGGAGAGGGAGACAGAATTGATACCTCTTGAGCAATTTCTATAGTCAAGAGAAACTTTGAAGCATCATCACCGCCCAGGATCCCCAGAACAAACCTGGGAAGTAGTTACTATCATTATCCCCGCTATATTGATGAGAAAGCTGAGGTTCAGAGAGGTTAGGAACTTGCCCAAAGTCACACAGTAAGGAGGTGATAGGACCAGATCTCAGACCTTTTTCATAGTTCAGAGTTTTCCCACTCCGAGTCCTGAATATGCATTGGGTTTATGTGGAATAACATCTTCCAGCTCCTCCAGGAGGAAGAGGACCTAAGGGTGCCTTCAATCTGGTGGGATATTGCCTCGCCAGGAATTCATTTATGGAGTAAGCTACAGTCTCCCTCTCTCTGTAAACCTGCATTCCGCCAAATGAATATATAATGAGGCCTTCAGAACATTGAGACATGATTTTCCCTGCAAATCCTGGACCATTTAGAAGGAGATCAGACCTTGCTTTGCTTGGCAGGGGAGCTGTGTTCGTGATTCATTCCAGAGCATAAAAGGACAGTACAGAAGCAGTCGCTGGGGGGAAAAAAGGTGTCAGAGCCAAGAGCAGAAGGCAAGGTCAAGGGTGAGAGGGGACTGAGGGAGAGGAAGGAGGGGGGAGGATGAAGGAGGCAAGCAGGAGGAGGCAGCGCTGTGCTGGGCAGAGAGGCCTTTGAAATGCAGACGCCAGGTCAGATCTCAATATAGCTGCTGATCCTGAGCTCCTAGGAAAGGAACTGGAGTTAGCACTTCTGTCTGGCCAGACAGGCAGCTCGAAGATGGAGATAAAAGAACGGCCACTCGTTTCCCCCCCCCACACCCTGCCACGCACAACTTTGAATGCCTCCGAATGCCGGGGAGAGAAAGGGTGCTGGGTCCAAAGACAGGGGTGGGCCAGAACGGGGAAGCGGCCGGAAAGCTGATCAAAAGCACTTTCAAGTTCAGATTAAACTCCGCAGATCGCAGGAGGCCAATTTAATGGGATACGTTCCCTGTTCTCCCTGTCCCCTCCTCTGGCTTCCCAAGGGAAGGGGACTGGGCTGTGATGTTACGCATCAGAGAAACCCATGGGTACCAGATCTTACCCAAATGAGCAGCTGTGAAAGGCTAAAAAGATAGAACTGGAAGGGAAAAAAAAAAAAAGTTTACAAAGTGTCGAAAGGAAAAGAAGGGTGGGAGAGAGGGATTTTAATTACCCTGCATCCTTCCTGTGAAGGGGCAGGACACCCAGGGACATTTCAAGGCCGTTAGCTCTGAAAGATGAAGCTGGTCAGAGGTGGGGTGGGGAGGAGGGCCCTCTGGCTGGGGAAATAGGGTACCTGGGTTCCAGCTCCAGCTCAGCCCCTTTACGTTTCCAGGCCTCAGTTTCCCCAGGCGGAAAATAGAAAGGGCAGGACACTGATGGCCTAATGCTTTCCTGAGCCCGTAGGCACAGTGGCTAAGCCTTCAGAGTCTGCTCAAATCCTCCCACCTATAAGCTGTGTGACCCCAGCAAGGGCCCTAACTTCTCTGAGCCTCTGTTTCCTTCCTGTGAAATGGCCGTGATGATCGTTCCTACCTGTTAGGAACGAGTGGAGGCTGGAGAAGCAGGGGAGGGACAAGTGGGACATGAGTCAGTCTGTTCGAAGCGTGCGGCATAGCACGTGGCCCACAGTATGCGCCAATATATACACTCCCATTGTTATGACAAGAGGAGCCAGAATCGTCCCGCAAAGCCTGGTGGGGTTTGGGGGAGGGGGACTCCCCAAGATACAGATTTGAGACCCGGTCCTGCAAGTCACTCAGCTTATCCCTAAGCCTCAGCCTTTTCATTCAAAAATAAGGGGCTTGTGGGCATTGAGGCATGTGCTGTAGACCTGAGGTCACCACCATTGTTGCCTATGGTCAGTGGAACTGGGGAGCTATTTTCAGTGGGTTTAAGGTTCGCAGCCATGCCAGACGAGTTCTGGAGATCTGTCGAACGACATGGCACAAAATTGTTAAAATCATGAAGAGGGTTAAAACTCACGTTGCATGTTCTTACCACCAAGACCAAAATCCAGAAAGGGAGGGAGCGGGGCGTGAGGAAAGTTTAGGAGGTGATGGACACACTTTTTACTTTGAGCGTCGGTGACGGTTTCACAGGTGTATGTATGTAACTAAAGTCATCGTATTGTACATTTTAAATATGGTCCTTTGTTGTTTATCAATTATACCTCAATAAAGCTGCTCGAAAGGGAAATTTTATTACATAATGACAAATTTATATTATAAATATATTGTATTTTAGAAGGAAAAGGATAATTAAACAGAAAATGATTAGAAGTCCCCTATGTTTTCAATAAGCATAAATTGGATTTTGCTTGGCATTCAGTAATGTATTGCTATGTAAAATAAATAAACAAACAAATAAATATTCCTGTGAGCTCTAAAGAACGTCTCGTGCTCTTACATTCCGGGGTGATATTCTGCACCTTGCAGGGTTTGGGGCACGCATCTTGCTGGCTGACAGGATCCAGCATGAACATCATCCCACGGAGCTCAGGGAGCATGTCGGCATGTCTCCAGCTGGGCAGCCATGAAATCGGAGGCAGAACTAAGTATGGCTAATGGGTTGTCGTGTAGAGTCTCTGCAGGCGGGGCCTCCAACCTGCCAGCGAAGCCCCATGGCCCCTAACGAACAGTCACAAACAGCAGGATGTTTTCGCTTCTCTTCTTCTAGCGGCCAGGATGCAAGATGCTTGACCCCGGAGAGAAGTCCGTTCAAAGCGCTGCAGCCCCAAGGAGGATCGATGAGCCATAAATTATTTCTCCTAATCTACAGAATTTTATGGCCTTGTCCGCGTTAAGAACAAAGCCCACTGCTTCGCATCAGTTCTGCCTCTTGCTGTTGGAACTGGTGTGGCACAGAGGAAGGATGGGGAGTGGGGTCACTCTCTGATCTGGCCACGGGCACTTCCTTTGCTGTCTCTGCAGCACCTTTCCTCTCTCTGGGCCTCAGTTTCTCCGTGGGGGAATAGGAGCCACTGGCCCTTCAATTATCGCCTGATAGAATGTGGCAGACCATTACTGAAGAGGCCCCCCGACCACCTGTGGGTGTCCACGTCCTTGAAGAACCACCCCCCGTGGAATGTGGGCAGGGCCTGTGACTTGTTTTGAACCAATCTGGCAAAGATAATGGGATGCTTTTTCTGTGATGACTTACATGAGATTGGATCACCAGTTCTGCTAGAAGGCTCTCCGTTCGATAGACAAGTGTGCGTGCCGGGGAGGCCCGTGTGGTTGGGAACCAGGGAAGAACTGGGGGTGGCCTCCAGCCAGCAGGAAGGTGATGTCCTCGGAACTCTAGCCATGAGGGACTAAACCCTGCTGAAACCACAGAGGCCCCCAACCACCCACGACAGCCAAGTCAAGGCTGGAGATGAGAGGGAAGCCGGCCGACACCTTGATTTCAGCTGGCTGAGCCCCTGAAGGGAGGGACCCGGGTAAGCCATACCCGCACTCCTGACCCGCCGAGACCAAAATAATCCGTGTGTGCTGCTGTAAGCCACCAAGTTTGTCATCGTCTTGGTGAAAGCAATAGATAAGGAATGCAATGTGAGAAAATGTTTAAATACTGCTACTCTGGGGGTAATACTAGGAATAATTACTGAATGGACCTGGATAATAATTGTGTTCATCAAACTAGAACATCGATATTATTCAGGGCCTCCTTCTGCAGAAAAAGTCCCTAGACACAGCTTCTGCCATTCGGGCAGCCCCACTTATACCCTGTAATCTGGTGCCCCACCCCTACTCCAGCTCGGCCCCGCCCAGGGGAAATGTGATGCCAGCCACATGGGTGATTCTAGATTTTCTGGTAGACACATCAAAGTGGTAAGAAGACAAGTAAAGCTGATTTTAGTAACATATTCGATTTAACCAATATGGAAAAATGTCCTCTCAACACGTGGCCCTAGCATGTGGCTGGGGACTCTGCAGACAGTGCCGGGTTAGCGGGTCACCTGCTCTGGAGGCAGCTAGTCCGGCGATGGGCTGTCCATCAGAGAGTCAAGCCTGTGATCTCTCCTGACGAGATGAGTGGGACCAGTCCCATTTCTTCTGTAGGCAGTTTGAACTAAGATGCATGGAAAGACGGGCCAGGGGGTGTTAGGAGCTGCAGCTGAAAGGGGAGGCCGGGGGGCTTCAGAGGCTGTGAAGGGCCAGGAGCAAGTTTCAGTGTGGAGGAAGGGGTCTAGGAAACCTGGGAGGCAGAGAAAAGCAAAGGGCAGTGGAAGGCAGCCTATGAATGGAGTCTAACTGGAGGCGGGTTCTTGGGGGAAAGACACGGTCCTACCTTCCTCTGGGCGACAGGCATCTCTGCAGGAGTTCCCACATGCCGAGAACCGGGCCAGGCATAAGGGACACAGTAAGTAGACAAACACATCCAGTCCTTGTCATCACAGAATTGACAGTCGAGTGGGAAAGGACAGACGTGGAGCAAATAGTTATCCAAGTAAACATGTCACTACATAAAGAGTGCTTTGAGAGAGAGCGGCCGGCTACCTACTTTGTACAGGGGCCAGCGAAGGTGTCTTAGATGAAGCAGCCATGAAGCCAGAGCCCAAAAAATGAGCAGAGGCCTCCCTGGTGACAAGAAGAGAGGAGAGTGTCCAGGCAGAGGAACACATGCAGGGAGACAGGGAGGCAAGTGACACCTGGGCACTCGAGAGGCTCAGGGGAGGCCGTGGGCAGGAGCAGAGCTCATTAGGCACAAGGGTCCGAGAGGAGGCTGGAGAAGCAGGCAGGGAAGGGACAAGCGGGACCTTGAGGGCTGCACGAAGGGGGCCCTGAAATCTACTACAGGGCTTCCGTGTGTCCAGAACCACCCTCCCACGACAGGATACTTGGGACACGGCCTCATTCTTGAGTTCGGGCTCTTTGATGATTTCCACGAGACTTTGTTCCCTGTTTAACTTCACACGTGTCCCTAAAATAACTCCTTTTTGAAATAGTTTGAGTGGACCTCTGTCTCTTTCCAACAAATAACCCCAGACAAAACCAGTGCCCACTTTCTGACTGGCTCTGGGCGCTCCACTTTGCATCAGCGAATGGATTTGGTGGTCACTGTCAGGGCAAATGCCACCCTTGCGATGTGACCCTGACAGCCACCACCTCCTTACCTTTGGGGCCCTAGACACCTCACTCATCCCGCCCTAGTCCCAGCTGCCTCCTAGTAACACTGAGAAGGAGCCTTCATTACCCTCGGTTTCCAGGTGACATGTCCAAGGTCACACAGTCAGCAGGACTGCCCTTGAGGAGCTGGCCCTCTTCCTGAGGAGACGCCTGGTTCAGTTTGCAGGCATGAAATGGGCACACGCCCTAGGAGCACCGGGGAAGGAAATCAATGCTGACAGGGCCCTATCACGTTCCAGGTGCTTCACGGACATCACCCCATGTGATCTCTCACAAACACTCAGGAGTTCACTATTATCCCATTATTTTATAGAACAGGAAGCTGGGATTCACAGAGTAAGTGAAACATACATTTTCATTAGAAGAGCTGGGTTTTAGAACCATGCCCAGCTGACTCAAAAAATGCCACCTTCTGAGTCTCTAAACTGATGGAAAGCTGTACAAAGCCACCTCCAGCGTCTTCCCATAGTCTGGTTGCTTCTAAGGATTGCATCCCTGACCACACAACCCAGATCCGGCATACAGCAGTTGCTCCATAAACGTGTGGGTGGGACACACGATGCGGCAGCCCAAGATGTCAACACCCAGCTTCTCCTCTGGCCTCAGCCCTCGGGGCCTTTGAAAATGCCCGATTTGAGTCAGGGAGCTAATTACTGCAAGGGATGCTATGCTCCCTCCACCTGAGACAGGTGCCCTGGGGTCCCTGCAGGTGCCTCCTCCCAGCACTCGGAGAGGGCAGGAGAGCCACAGAGTGGACAAAGGACTTTATTAAGGTCCTGACAGGTAAGGACATGGGGCGAACCTCTCAGCCAACCTCTGCCAACTTGTCCAACTGTGCACGTGACACAGGGAATCAGAAAGGTCTGGATAAGCTAAGAGTCCTCCGCGGAACATGAAAAAGACCAACTAAAGGAATAAAGGTAAAGATGAGTGGCCATAGGTGTGTGCTGGTCTTGGTCCTGGTTCTTTCACAGCAAGTGCCTGGTACCCAGTAGATGACCAACCAAACACGCAATTAAATAAATGGATGGGTGGATGGGTGGATGGATGGATGGATGGATGAACGGTGGCTGAGAGGAACACTGGACCAGGGACCAGGAGACCGGGGTTCAAGTCCTAGCTCTGCCAAACCAGAGACTTATCGCCTGACCCCAGGATGACACTCATCCCCTCCAGACTCCAGGTCTCCGTCCCTAAATCAGATCCAGGTCCAGAGCCGGAAGAGCCTTGCTGTGGGACCCAAAGCACCCCAGCTGCTTTGCTGCATGGTGCGGGGGGGCCTGCAAACCCCTTTCCAAGACAGCGCAATGGGATTAAGATAGCACCGTCAGGCCTGCCAGCAGCTCCCACGCCAATCCCATGACAAGATCACACTGCACCCCCGCCCACCACGACACGAGGATGCCTACACTGGTTCTCCCGGGCAATGGGAAAGAGGCCTCTTTCACCAAACTCCATTGGCTGAGTGTTTTTCAGTGGGACTCGGGGGCTCAGGTTCAATCGACGTGTGGAAGAGAACACGATGGAGTAAATGCCCTCTCGACAGGAAGCCCCGTTTGCCCTGCTGGTTCGAATCGCACGTCTATGTCCTTCCTTCCTCTGTTCCTTCCTTCCTGCAGGATGTATTGAGCGCCCACTATGCCCGTCTCTGGCAATAGGCATTAATGTAAAGAAACCCATCCTCTGTCCTCTAGATGCCAACAGTCTCCCGCAGGTTCCAGATAGAATTCAGATAACCTCCAGTGAGTGTAAGCGTGCCCAGTGGTTACAACAACGCCAAGCTCCGTGAAGGAGCAGTGACCACGGAAGGCATGTAACCGGATGCCCCATCTGGACTTCCCTGAGGACGCGGGGTCTGAGCCGAGACCAAGCGATGTGTGAGAATGAGCAGGAGAAGGGCTGGGTGGGCAACCCGGGACCTCATTCACAAGAGCAGGAAGGAGCAGCACCTTGCCGCATAGATGTCCCTGCACCCCTGGCTGCTTTTCCTCACTTACAAGATGCAAACGTCCTCAACTGAGATTCCCATTTGATCTGTCAATTTTCCTAAGTCTTTATCACACTTTATCAAAATGTGTATCAGTGTGAGAAAGTGAACGTCTGCCACCCCTCCCCTCCGGCAACTGCAAAATTGAAATCCTGTGAACACAGCAGCACATTTCCTATTTTAATTATTTTTGCATCTTCCTTGGCTGGTCTCTGTTTTTTGATGACTCTTTTCATTCCCTCCTAGAAGAGGCCCCGCTCCCTCCCTTGGTGGAAAATACGCTTGTCTCTACCGATGTAGAAAATGTTTCGAGTACGTCCGGATTCGACTGGAGAAACGGTGCGAGGGAAGCCTGCTGTCTTCGAGGTGCTACACACCAGCGAATTGAAAAAGAACGCTTCGCAAAACTTGGGGGTAACCCAAGCTGCAATGAACTCGGAGGTGAACTTGACTCTCTCACTCGCTAGCTGGGTGACCTTGAGTCAGCCATTCTACTCAGTGTCACCACCTGTTCTGAGTGATTTACAGGGATTGGCTCATTCAGCACCTACGACAGCTGTGGGATAGGAGGTGATAGCAGCCCCATCTACGTTCCGGGAGAGAAACGGACACACGTGCTTTGCCTCAGGTGCCCTAGGAGTCAGGGGCAGAGTGAGGACATGAACCTGACCAGTCCGTCTCCAGAATCCCTACTTTTACCACCAGGCTTAATTTCCTCAGTGCAGTAAAAATGTGATTCCCCTTTCAATTATGGGGAACCTTAAGGCGCAGAGCCACAAATCATTTGCACAAGTCCACACAGCTAGCAAATGGCAGAGCTGGGATGCGGACCCAGGCAGTCTGGCTTCAGAGTCCACCTCTTATCCACACGTACATGGCTGCCTTTGAATATGGTCATGCCTTTGTGAGCCTGGCTCCCAGTCACTGGCCATTGGCCTCGTGTGGGATTCCTAAATGCGCTGGAGAAAGAGAGAAATAAAAGGAGCAGAGTTGCTGTCTCCCCTGACATGGTGGTCAGTCTATTGGGGACGACGGCTGTCAAGCCAACAATGGCCGCCAGCACGAAGACGGATAAGAAGAGGGTCCTCTGGGGCTTGTGGTGAGCTTTAAGTCAGGCGACGATGATACAAGATCTAGTTTCGTGTCTGGCTCAGAGCAGAAATCCAGGAAGTGGGAGGTGTTCCTTCTTTCCTGGTCCATGAACGTGGAAGGGATATGGGGGTGGGAATGAGGAAAGGAAAAGGGGTGTCAGGGTGAAGGGGACGCTATAGTGGTCACTCGGTGGAATCCACTTTCTAGTACAACAGTCCCTAAAAAGCATTCTGCCAGTGCCTGTTTAAATGCCTTCTACGCCAGAGAACTCACTACCTCAAATAAGAAATGAATACACTCTAAGAGGTAAAAATGCTGAGGCCGGAGTGGGGCTAAAGTTGTTGATCCCTAAAAATGGGGAAGGATCACCTTCCCAGCAGAGTTTCTGCCAGGGTTAATTTAGTCCACAGATGCTCTTACCACAGTGCTCAACCCATAGCAAGTAAACAGTTGGTAAGTTTAGTTACTACTATTTACGATGCTGTTATGATTATTGTTGTTGCTGTTGTTAAGCGGTCCCTAGAAGCATCATTTTCAGGGTCCACAAACCTGGGCTCAAGCCTCCCCATCCTCATCTGCCAGCTGTAAGACCCGTGGGCAGGTCACACACCAGCTCCAAGCTTCTGTTTCACCATTAGCAAAATCTGACGGGTAATAGTGCCTACCTCCAAGGATCAAAGAGTTTGTATCTGACCTGCTTAACCCTGAGCCTGACCTCTACTCCCGGCTCAATAAAGAGAAGTCACTATTATTAAGAAAATACAGGCCTGTTTATGAGCCAGGGCATGTGGGATAACCCACTTATCCCAGAAGAGAGGAATCAGAGGGCTCATATGGCTCCTTTATCTTGGGTGGGAGCTAGACCAGAAACCATCTCCTCTCTACCATTTTCTTGCCCCATTTCTGCCATGATAGCCCTGAGCTCCCCCAGGACGTGAGGAATCATTGTCTGACAGCCAGAGCGGTCCAAAGGTGGACTGGCTTTCTTGGAAGGAGGGAGCTCCCTGTCTAGGAGGTGTTCAAGTTGAAAACCTATGACAGACATGCTAGAAAGAGAAATCAGACAGTGAATTGGGGGAGGAAGGAAGGGAATGACAAGAGAGCGGGGCAGACGGTGTGGATCAGAGCAATGGTTGTAAAACTGTGTTCATGGAATCCGGATCCTGGTACAGGGCCTCAGGTGTTGCCACAGAGAGTAGAGGGGGTCACCCAGCTAAGGGTCCAGTCTCTCCTTCCCCTGCTCCAACAAGAGAATCCCCACTTCTATGGCTGTGTGGTTGGAGGTTTCTATCAGCTAACAATTGCCCCCAAATACCTGCTATAAAATACCACAGAACCTCAGTGACTTCGACGACGCACATTCGTCTCTCACTCGTCGGCGTGGCTCAGTCAACCCAGACTGTGCAGTTTTGATCTAGGCCATGCACACGGATCCCAGCTGGGGGGGGGGGCAAGGATGGGACGGGGTCCACTGATCTGAGCTGGGTTTGGCCCGAACAGCTTGGCTCTGCTCCCCGTGTCTGTCATCCTCCTCTGGAACCGGTGGGATACTCTAGGCACACCCTTCAAGCGAGTCATCACACGTCTCTCCCGTATTTTAGACTATTTGGAAAAGCAGATACTTGTCTATAGACGTACAGCCTCAGAAGAAAGACGGCCGAGCCCGCTCACCTTTGTCTTTCTGAATAGGTTTGGGTCATACCACATCCTGATACTGCAGATTGAGAATGATAGGATTTTCGAGAGAGAGAAGAAATGACTCTTTGGTGTCCATAAACATGACTTTGCCCGTGAAGACCTATGCCTTGAGAAGACCAGAACAGCAAATGGAAAGCATAAAGGCCCAGAAAGGGGAAGAAAAAGGGACAGCACTTCAAAAGAAGTTTTCACCTCCGCTGAGAAAGGAGAATAAAGAGTGGCGGGGTGACAAGAAGAGGAGAAATACTAGATCTTAGGGCCCTCAGGTTCCCAGCCTCCCAAGCTAAGTTCCGAGTGTGGGAGTGTATCAGTTATTCCCCGACACGTAAGTACTGGATAACAAACGCAAAATCTTAATGACCGTTACAGTAGACTTTTATGTTCTTAGACCTAAGAGTCAACTAAGGGTCAATTTATTTAAGCTGGGCTTATCTGAAACGGTTCTTCTCTATGCATCCTTCTTGGATAAGAGGGAAAACTAAGAAATGTTCTCTTGGTAGCAGCAGAGGCACAAGATAGGCAAGTGGAAACAGAGAAGGGCCCATGAAAGCCTAAACTTGGAGATGACCCACCATTACTTTGGCCTCATTCTGTTGGCCAAACCAAGTCACACGGATGATCTCAAAGTCAAGCAGGGCAGGAAGATGGGGGAAGGGGTGACCTGCCTGCATGGAAAAAATTCCAAAGTCATATGCAAAGAGTATGAATATCAAGCTTGGCAGAAAATCTTGGGGCCAATGACGCAATCTACTCAGGGTGGAATGACAGGAACCCAAGTGAGCTTGGAGGATTATGGAGCAGGGGTACAGTTGCCTGCAACCAAGACCCCACACAGGGCAGCCTCCCTGGCTGAGATGTCCAGGCTCATGAGCCAGGGACAGAGTCGTAAGCCCCATTCACCAGCAGGAGATGCTGAGAAAGCAAACAGGGCATGGGAAGTACTTACTTGAGCCTGAAGACATCTGACAGCTGGGGTGCAGGGGAGGAAGTCTAAGTAATTAATAACCATCGGCCGGAATGAGACCACCGACTACAGATGCTTCCGGATAGAGGCCAAGGACCTATCATGGGACAAGCCGCACCCCAAGGAGGCCCACAAGGACCAAATGCCCTCCTGCCAATTGGTGATAGATGAAAGCAAGGCCACTGGAAATTGGCTCAGCCCTCCCACTTCGGGGAGAAGAGGAGAAGGAGGGAGATGAAGAGAATCTTGACACCCCTACGTCGGATCCCAAGTGGATCACAGTTAAATCAGAAAGTCACGGAGCTCTGTGAACGCACAAGATTAAGCTTTCTGTCCCTGGCAGAAACGGACTCACCAGGTAAGGACTGTGACAAAGAAATAATGAAAGTTCCATCTAAGCATGGTTTATAGATGGTGGTGACTGTGAACTTGTAACCCACGACTTGTATGTGTCCACTTCTGTACGTTGTAATCACATTTTCGTTTTGCTGGACTTCTTATCGCTTTTCATCAGAAGATCAATTACACCGCTAATGGAAGCCTTTTAAAGGCTTGTGTCAGAGCCCCACGCGAAGGGCACAGAAGCCCCCCTTATGATATTCGAGTTTGCCTTTCCTCTTCCTTGAGTCTTGCAAACACTGACGGATGCTTTTCTGCATCAGCTAATGCGGAGGGAGTCTCGCTGTCTGGCATTCTCCAGGGGAAGTTTTAACTTGTGGCTTAGTGCATTGATTATGTTGCGTTTCCTTTTCATTCTGTGTTTCTGGGAGGGGGCGGGGAGTGGGGGATGAGAGCAGATTGGAGCCAGGCTGTCCTCATTTGACTTACCAGTATTTGGAAGGCACTTAAGTTTTTCTCTTTTCTATTGCAATAGGAGTGAAATCCAAAATTCCTAGCTGTCTCTAAATACCAACTGACTAAGCTTAAAGACTCCCAAAATAAACAGCTTAGCATTCCGGAAAGTTACCAGAGACCTGGGGGTTTGGGAAATGAAGCACGAACCTCTTGCCCTCCCCACTTAGATTCTGCTCAAGTGGCCCCTGCCTCGACAGGGAAGGGGACAGATGTGTGTTTTGTAGCTAGTTGATAAAGGATGGGTTTCTAACACTTGGGCTTGTGATGCCGGGGCCCCAAAATAGAATGTTACATGGCCAACCAGATGAAATGCAAATTCAGCTGGGTTAGTTTGCCCCCCCTTCTCTCTACCTGTGCCATACCTTCCTATCCTTAAGGGGCTGATTCAAGGCTCCCCTCGTCCCTTGTAGCCTCCTAAAACACGGCCTATACTCACAGCATCTAGCTCTTAAGCAACACTTATTTTAGGGTCCATGACACCCGGCAGAGATGTCCTCACTCCCATTCCCTGCCTTGTGCAGACATCACTAATTGATCACAGCACTTCCTCCTGCTCATCTCATATTATAACCTCACAATTCTCCGCTCCAGGCAGCTGGTACTGATCAAGGGGACTTGGCACTTAAGGTGAAGCAGCTTTGTAGTACCAGATTTAGATTCTATTCTGAACCTCCAGGCGCTGAAAATAAAAAGAAGCATAATACTAGCTGTCATTTATTGACTGTGCTAGATACTTCTCAAAGCTCATCCCGTTTATTCCTTTTCACAACATTACAAATTAAGCGTTACGTTTCCCCATTTCATGAATAAGAAAACCGGGACTCAGAGAGGTCAAGTAACTTCCAAAAGGTCACACAGCTGGGAAATGGTGGAAATGGAGGTAGAGTCTAGTTCTAATATACTTTGAGGCCCCTGGGGTCTTGATTTCTCCAATAATCCACCACGCCCCACAGCTGGGTTGTCATAACACGCCATGTTATTTCATGCTCTGAGCCCTTTCTTTACACAACCCTCTTCTCCCAGAATGCCCTTCATCCTTCCCAGCTATTGGAAACCCTCTAATCTCCCAAGAACCAGCACCACAGGCATCACATCTTCCAGAAAACCCTTCCTGACCCAGCTACAACTGGTCCCACTCTTCTTTTTGCTCTCCCCCCACCAAGAGAGGATTCTTACCTTTAAAATTCCCCTTGAAAGTAGAGTGTCAGCAGTATTTATTCTTCTATGCCAAGTTGGAAGGAAGGAAAGAAGGAAGGAAAGAAGGAAGGAACGAAGGGCAGGCCCAGCCCTAAGGCTCTCAAGGGTGGATTGTTGGTTTTCAGTTCCTCAGGAACTCCGTTGACCCTTTGCATGTGTTCCCACTGCTTGTTTGCCAGGGTACTGGGTTCTTTGTCTGGCGAGCCATCTGGCTGAGCAGGACGACCCAAGGACCTACTCAAATGTAAAGATATAATTAGTGAAGGCCACCCAAGGGAGCACACTCAGAGTGGAGACCCAGAAACTTTGCCCAGCAAAGTGAAGGTCTTAGCCAAGAAACGCAGTGCAGAGTGTCGGATCCAAAAGGCCAGATCAGAGGAACAATAGATGGATAGGGCGGCCTTCTCACTGGTCCCCACCCCTGTCTGCCCCTCCAGTCCTCCCTGACACGGCCCTCAGGTTAGCTTGCTCAGACAAACATCTGCTCTATCCCCCTGCCCTGGAAAAAAACCCTTCCATGGCTCCCCATTGCCTCCAAGTACAAGGCCCAAACTTTTTAACGTGGCACACAAGCCCTCTATGATGTGAGCCCAAATGTCCTATCCAAAGGCTTCTCCTGTCTCTCTCCAATCCACTCCTAACATCTCAGGAACCTCAATTGGCTTGAATCTCAACAGGAGCCAGGTGATTCCTGGTGTGTGGACCTTTGCTCCTGGTATTCTCTCTTCCTGGAATGACCACCTCCTTCCTGTTGTCCCAGATAGCTCCTCCTTATTCTTATTCTCCATGACCCAGCTCAGTCGTCACCTTCTCCTGGCTCCCACACTAGGTTAAGGACCTGCTGTGGGCCCACAGCCCCCTTCCTCAGCCACAACACTTGCCTTGCCGACGCACCTGTGTGGCTAGTGCCCAGCACGGTGGCTGGAGGGCAGTGCACGTGCCATGTTTGATGACCGAGGGCTCAGATTCAGAATGACGAGTGGCTCAGGGCAAGGGACTTGGAGCAAAGACAGTGACGGCAATTTGGGCTGGAGCTTTGTTTTTATGGTTTGCCAGCACCTATTTTAAGGGGACAGTAGGAGACAAACTCAATCCTCTGACCACTCTGCCGAAGGAGGGTTAGAATTTGCAACCCCACTTGAAAAGAAGACTTTCAATGTTTCTCTGTATCTATGGATGCCTCCCTTCCCCCCCCAAATCTCTGGGCTGCTCCTACCTGACAAGACACACCCTGTCTCTCTGTTTCTAGACCTCTCTGATGATGATACTGGACCTGGACTGCACTCTTGCCCCTCTCTCTTCCCTCTCCTGTTATCCTCCTTGACTTCGTTGGTTGGGCTGGGTCCACCCTCTTCCATTCTAGTCTCCGCTAACTACGACAACAATAATATCAAATAACAACACGTCAGGGAGTGCTTACGGTGAGCCAGGCTCCATGTTTTCTGTGCATTTTCACAGTGGATCCATTTTTCTGATTCTGAGAGAAGGAAAGAAATGTGTCCGATGACACACAGCTAACAGGCTTCATTGCCAGCACCCCAACTGGTTTTCTGGGCCCCAGAGCCCGAAGAAATTCCTCCTTCTACGCTCACCGATCTGGTCCTCCGGGGGCATCCTCTCTCCCTGCCAGTCACTGTGAACTTCCAGCAGACAGAGAAAAAGCCACCTCTAATATGTTCTCTCTACCCTAGTCTTTTCCCCTTTCTCAATAAATCCATTTAAGAGTAAAGCATTTGATGGACAGTTTAATAGAGCTCTCCTTAAACCTGGCCACATTAATGATTTCTGGCAGGCTAAATGCCAACTTCCGTAGCTCAATAGCTGTTTTCTTCCTTAACAATCCGTGTTTCACTCGGGGTTCTTTATTGGGTGGACAGGGTAGCGTGCTTTAAAGGGTCATCGCTAAGTCAGCGGACCTGGGATTGAAGCCGGACTTGCTGTGTGACCTTGAGCAAGTCATTTAACCTCTCTGGACCTTAATGGTTCGAAAATGATGACAGTGATGTCCAGTCCTGCCTACATATTACGAGGGAGTATTTCAATGTGTCTGTAATTTTTTAAGTTCCTTGGAAAAGGGGTTAAAATACACAAACATTTCGCCCTAGTGGGTTCTTACTTTTAGATATAAACGTGCAAAATTTCTCTGTAAATAGTTTCGCAACCTTACAGCCGCTCAGATAACACAGATGAGCTCTGCCCACTTACCTTGTAAAGGTCTATCATTTCCTGGAAACTGGGAATGTTGTTTTCCTTCAGACGGCATTTTTATCTTTTTTTTTTTTTTTTGAGCTAATGTACACGGAAATATATTCTATCAGAAAAAAAAAAAAAGAAGCTTTAGCCTGATTCTTCCACACATTGTACTCACCATATTCATAGACAGAGAAATCGAGTCTCAGGGATGTTCAGTAACATCCCCAAGGTCACACAGCAAGCAGGTGGCAGAGTTGGGGCTCAGTTCTGTGTCTTTAACCAGCAAGCAGAATGTGGAGAGTGGAGGTCCAGGGGAGGGCCGAGCACAGTCAGGTGGGGGCTTCCGGGGCAATAGGGCCGCCTTATTCTCTGCTTGCGGATGGAGTTGAGATGCCTTAAAGCCTTGGAATTGATGTCAAAAGCTGTAAGCAGCGATCACTTTCACTTTCTAAAATCTTTTCTTACTTTTAAATTCCCTGGCTCTGGCCCACTACCAAAGCCCCAGG
Source organism: Ursus maritimus (assembly GCF_017311325.1). Classification (NCBI taxonomy): domain Eukaryota; kingdom Metazoa; phylum Chordata; class Mammalia; order Carnivora; family Ursidae; genus Ursus; species Ursus maritimus. The sequence goes on from NW_024424119.1 coordinate 45,884,765, forward strand.
TTGTATGTTTAGACAATAAAAACTGTCATCTTGGGTCCTGCTCCTGTGAAATGCCTGCGGCAGCTCAGCCCCATGACCTGTGGGGGAAAACGCAGAGCAGAGAGCTCGGTGCCTGCACAGGAGTGTTTATTAAGTAATATCCCAAGACTGTAAACGCGTCTCTTGATGTCACTCCTCACTGACTTGGGGATGAGATGCGCTGACAGCCTCACCTTTGCAGAACTTGAGTCGGTCAAGGGGGAGCCACGACTTCCAAAGACACGGGTCCAGCCCAGCACTCTGCCACGCTTTGTCTCATTTCATCCTCACGAGCTGCCCTTTTGGACGAGGAGGAAACAGAAGCTCAGAGAGCCTGAGTCACTTGCTTAAGGCCACACAGCCAGCAAGTGGTAGAGCTGGTCTATGGGCCCCAGGCACATGTTCTTAATCACCGTGTTAGATGGGGAACAAGGACAGCACCCACAGCTGCATGGCCCAGAAAGATCACTGCTAGCTTGGGGTGGGGGGCTGGGTACCCCAAGGCCAGCATCGCCTGCTCTTGCTTAGGATTTTGTTACGCCCAGCTTCACCCAGAATGTGCACCTGGGCCGCCTTGTAGACCCAGCCACAGAGGAGGCTGCAGATGCCCGCAAGGGCCAGAGAGGGATCCGCAGGAATCACAGGACAGCGAATAAGGAGGTCTGGGTTCTCGTTCCGGTCTGATGGCTAGCTCACCACACTTAGGTTCTCCACAGTGAGTCCGAAAGTTTGACTAAGTGGCCTCTGGGGATGCTTTGGGCTACAGAGGAGCCAAAGAAAAATAAAATAAGACACAGTCCTTGTTTTCGAGCAAGCTCCCATCTCCTAAAGGAGACAGATGAAATATAGGACTTTAAGACAAGAACGACAAGAGTCAGTGTCTGATGGAGGAGGCGGTGGAGTGTTTCCATGGGAGCCACGAACGCGAGGATTCATTCCAAACCAAGACACATCATAGGGCAGCCCCTGTTGCAAGAATGGTGCACATCTTTTTTTTTTTTTTTTTAAATGCTGAACGATAGCTGTTGCTTTCAGATCGATGGAATGGGGCAGACTAGACCATTGGGTAGACTGCCTTGTTAAGTGTGAAGTGCTTAATACCTCAGTTCTGTGGACGATTCATCCCCCCCCGCCAGCCTCCTCCCTGGTCTGTTCCGGTGTCAAGGTTTATAGCCCAATAGCTCAATGTTTCAACAAGGTGGGGGGTGCTTATACTCAGTAATAGTGCTGGCTTGCTCCGTTAGAAAAGCCAATTTATTTTATCCGTGTGAAATAAAACCTAGTTGTCTTGATCTTCTCTTCTGAATCACATCTAATTTGATTCTCTATTGGAGTTGGGTTTATTTTTTCCTCCCTTTTTGTCTGAAGTTTTAGGAAAGGCCCAGGACTGAGAATAGAAGCAAATTGATGTAATGGGAGGAACTATAGAAACTAAATGAGAAGCCAGTGGCCCTTGGAGAATCAGGGGCCCCCGACGTCGGACCCCTGCCCCCAAGGGGTTGCAGGGGGGCGGGGAGAGGCAGCCTGCCCTTTGAACTCTGGTTCTGGGAAAATTTGAAGGCGGAACTTGAAAACCTTGTTATGACCTGGTCCCTGTTACATCACCAGCCCCAACCCGCGACACCTCAGGCCACACTGAAATTTTTTGTTATCACTCCTTTAATGCTCCATGATTTTTCTCCTGGCCAACGTTTCATGTCCTATGTCCTCTGGCTGGAAGGCATATCTAACCCACTTCTCCCATCCTTGACCCTCCAAATTCTACTTATAGTTCATCATTGGTTTCTACTGCTGCTCCCTGTCTCTAGAAAGTCTTCCCGGACGCTCCAGGTCTGGGTGAGTTGTCTCCTCCAGGCTCCCTCCCACTCTATGGTCCTGACCAACCTGCGGTCCTCACCACTGGCCCATCCCTCTCCTTCATGAGACTGGAACCCCCTGAGGTAGGGGCCAGGGCTGCCTCATCACCCACATTCTGCTACCTCCCAGCCATGTGACCGTGAGGAAGTCATGTGACTTCTCCGTGTCTGTTTCCTTTTCTGGAAACTTGAGGTAATGGCAGGGGACTTTAATGTGGATTAAATATTCATACTTACAAAAAGCCTTGAACGGAGCCTGGCACACAGCAAGCACACAATAAATGTCAGCTGCTCTCAGGAATCACCACCGTTTTCCCAGCGCTCACCACGAGGCCTCTTCCAGAGCTCATGCTCAGTGGAGATGTTGGGGGCACGGATATATTAATGTCGCGCTCTACGGTTTTCGCTGCCTGCCTTAGACCAGAAGGGACCGCAGGGCTCAGCTGCTACATAGACAGATTAAGTCTCCTGTTGCATTTCTTCTCATTCACGAAAGCACAAGAGGCAGTAAAAATGAGAGAGCCTGGGGCGCCTGGGTAGTGCAGTCGTTAAACGTCTGCCTTTGGCTCAGGGCGTGATTCCGGCGTTTCGGGATCGAGTCCCACATCGGGATCCTCCACTAGGAGCCTGCTTCTTCCTCTCCCACTCCCCCTGCTGTGTTCCTTCTCTCGCTGGCTGTCTCTCTGTCACATAAATAAATAAAATCTTTAAAAAAAAAAATGAGAGAGCCATCCCCCCGCTCCCCTAAATGAGATGGTCAGTCTTACCACCTACGTATGGGGGAAAGCGCCAGAGCTCAGAGGGGAGCTGACCGCCTCCAACACAGATGGGCAGTGTGTGCGGAGACAATTGGGTAAAATGAGGCACGCAACGCTCTTAGCACAGTGCCCGTGTTTCCTGCTGGACCCTTGCTGGCTACCATCCTTCTCACAGGACAGCCACTCCTTTGTCTGCTCAGCTAGGTGACCCCAGGCAGCATTAGCCACCATCCTTGGGACCCCCAGCCCTTTGCATTCCTCCTCTCTGACGCAAACAGGAGCGTGGGCACAGGTCTAGGGTAGGCATTGCAGTCTCCTCATCTCTGCCCCTCAGCACCCAGCATGAGGCACATAGTAGGAGCGCAGTCACGTGAGCTAGTTTTGTGGTGCTCCGTCCCTCCTTGGTTGGGTGAGCCGACGGGATCTGTGTTTGTCAGCACGGACAAAGCCTGGCCCCTTGGTTGTCATGGGTTAGAGTTGGCTCAGGGAAAATCCCGGTACAACACTGTTAGCACGGACCACAAGCGTACCACACAGGACAGGACTCTAAGCGCTCGGCACCCTCTCCACCCTCCTATCAGCCCTGTGGGATGGATACCGTCTCCCTCCTCACTCTGCAAAGTGAGTGAGGTGCTGGAGGCTGGGACTGTGGCTGCATGACTTGCAAACACTTGAACCCATGCAGGGGGTCTAGGTCTGAGCTCTCCGAGGTCCCACGCTCAGCCACCTCTCTCAGATACCCCTGCACATCCCTTCTCTCCCCGGACCTTCAGAATTCCAGGCCCCGTGCCTCCTTGACTTCAGACTTTATAAATCTCTGATCTAAGTATTTATGTTCCTTCATCCTTACCCTTGACCTTAAACATGATCATTACTGCTTCAATTCCCCATAATAATAGACTCCTGGAAAGTGGAAAGTCCCGAGAACTTCCTTTGTCAACTCCATCCCAACCCAGTGAGCAGGGCTCAGACCCTGGTTGCACACTGAAGTCTCCTAGGGGAGTTTTTAAAAAAATGCAGATGCATGGGCCCCACCTCTGCACCCCCCCCCCACTAAATTAGAAATTTGCAGGTTCTGGCTCAAACACCTCCATTTAAAAAGAAAATACCCCTAGGCTTCCAAAGGGCAACAAGAATCCTGCTCCAAAGGGTAGGGTCAGTGTTTGGAGTCATTATCCCTGGATTCAGTATTACTCCTCTAGCATTAGTCCTGTGACCTTGAGGGAAATGTGCAAGCTCTCTGAATGGCCATTTCTCAATCAATAAAATGGGAAGGAAATTGTTGGCCTGTAGAGGTATTAGGTATCCTAAATGCGCTAAGGCTGGCAGAGCATGGAACACACAGTAGATAGTCATGAAAGCTAAGACACCTCCCTCCCCAACTCCCATTGTAACTGCACACCCCTTCTTACTTTGATCAGCCAAACCAAACAGGTCAAGTGCTGGTAGATTGCAGTTAAAATGAGGGGTTTAGGTGTGACTTCTGGCTTCACCTTTTAACACCTTTGTTACCTTGGGAAAGGGTCTGAGCCTCAGTTTCCCCATCTGGGAAGTGGTGCCGATGCCATGTACCCCAGTAAACATGAAAGGAGAACGCGTGCACAAGGGTTCAGCACAGACCCTGGTGCACAGGAAGTGCCAAGTCCGTGAAAGCTGAAATGTACAACATTCACGTCTGTCTCCATTGCCGTATTTTAGACCTCTGTACCATCAAACCTACATGCTCCTTTTGACTCAAACCAGGACCGTTCGGGGACTGGACCAGAATTTCAAGAACCTTCAGTCTTCCAGGTGCCACGTTAACAGATTTTTGTTTTTAAACTATAAGGAATGGGGACTTAATCCACAGAAAATAGGCTTGGTAGAGCCCCATAAGAACCAACACAACTGTTACCTCCAACACTGCCCGGGCCTTTATTCAATGATGTAAAATTACTTCAACAGTCGTCTCTGGTGAGGGCAACTCCAGGAAAAAAAAAAAAAAAAAAAAAAAAAGGTGGTCAGTTCCAAAGCAGGAGATAGAGAGAGTGAGCATGTCAGACCAAGGCAAGCCAGATCCAAAAAAGATCTGAACAGGTCTGAGGCAGGAGCCCAATCTACCAGGGTGGAATTTAACAGGGACAGATGCTCAATAAATGCTGATTTGAGAGAATGTTAAATCCTGCTTCTGGGTTCTGAAAACCAGACACATAAATGCACGATAGGGAAATTATGGCATTACCGGCTTCAATGCGCAGTCAGCTAATGGCTACCGGGCCTCCATGTCCCAGTCACTGTGGGGTCGTGGTGGAGATAGGAGCTCTGGAGCCGGCCTGCTTCCATCATTTACCAGCTAAATTATTTACCTCTCGGAGCTTCTGTGTTCCCATCTAGAAAATAGAGATAAAATAGTGTCTACCTTCCGAGTTGCTGAGAGAATTAAATGAGACAGTGTCTCAGCCCTGTCCTAGAGACGCAGAGAAAAATAAAACAACTCCCACGGTCAGGGAAGGCACAGCCTCGCAGGAGAGACCGACGTACAACCCACCTGGACAAGTCTGTGCACGAGTCTGTCCCTGAGATACTATAGACCAGGGGTTGACCAACTGCAGCCTACGGGCCAAGTGTAGCCTGCACCTGCTTTTATAAATAAAGTTTTATTGGAACACAGCCCCACCCATTCCTTTACATACTGTTTATGGTTGCTTTCCCACTGCAACTGGAGGGTTGTGTCCTTGCAACAGAGACCATATGGCTCGCAATACCTAAAATATCTAGAATGTAGCCCTTTACAGAAACATTGTGCCAGCCCGTTATAGAGGAAGAAGTTAATTCTGTCTTAGATGGAGAGAGTTTTTAGCCCCGAGATAGGTTGAGTCCGCTAAATAGGTGAATACGTATCTTTTTCAATGAATGAATTTGAGGTGTTAAAGTTTTGATAGCTGGCCCAAGGTCATAAATGGTAGAAGCAGGATTCGAACCTGGATCTAATGATTTTGCATGGCAGCTTCTCTTCACTGTCCCACGCAAATTAGTACAATCAGATAGCATATTCGAGGTGGGTATGGAAGATGAATAGGAGTCTTCCAGGTGGAGATGATGTCCAAAGGATGAAAAAGGTGTCCAAAGGATGAAAAAGGTATCCAAAGATATAGATGAAAGAGCAAGAACAAAGTGTCCAGGACGTAAACATATTTGGAAAATGCAAACAGTTGAGTGCTAAGAGGTTGGAGAGTATGAAAGCTAGACAGGGAGATGATAAAGAAGAAAGGAGTCAGAAGGTGGGCAATGATCAAGAGAATGCGAACAACTGTCCACTTGTAAATCACCGCCCACGGGTCTGCGGAATCACACTCCCGCAAAGGGGATTCCAGGAGCACTGGGCACAATCAGTGCAATCAAACCTAGCTATCTCATTGTACAGATGGCAAAACTGAGGCCCCCGAAGCAGGGAATTTGCCCAAGGCCACACTGCCCATCTGTAGTAGGAAAGACTGGGTCCCAAATCAGGTCGCAGCCATGGAACAAGGGAGATCCTGCCAGCAGGGGGCGCTGCAGCCAGCTCACCTGTGGTACAGGATCCTGGAGAAGGTGCAGTCAGTGGATGAAGGGAGGTCCCGCGTTTCCTTGGGACCGATTAGGTCCAATCGCATTATCCATCTTGTGCCATGGCATCCCAGACCCATTTCTGCGGGGTCACCATGCTGTTTCGGATGAGCGATGCCGGCTGGAGGCCTGCCAAGTCACCTGTGGTATTTTGATAACTTCACATATTGCCAACTTCTCATATTAAATATACAACTTACAAGCAGGGCAAAGTTTAACTCACTCTAATCAGCTGTAGAATGAACCGGGGACTTGCTGTACCTCTCTAAAGACCTGTGCTTGCATCACGCTCATCACCAATGGCTGTGCGTGAGGCTCTCGGCTTCCCAGGATTGGTTATTAATGAGGGCTGGAATTACGGATTTCAATTAAGAGCCTTACATTGGTCCTGAAACACAGTGGGATCCACTCTGGGGAAATATAAATGTGGAGATGAAATGCAATCCCCCATCCCCACCCCCTGGCTTCCCCAGGTACCATCCTTCCAGCACCATCTCTGTCTGAATCAGCAGCAGCAGGTCAGGGCAAAGAGGATGGCATTTCTTTGGTGCAGATCCCGCCTACACGGTCTGCAGACCCCTCCCTGGAGTCTGGGCTTCTTCTCTTGTCTCTTGGGTTCACGGAGAGCTAAGAATGTATCAGCGGCTCGAGCACGAATGCAAAGAAACATGCTCCCACCCACTGCCCTGTCTCTCTGAGAACTGTTGTGAGAGTCAAAGTCACCTAATAAGCATTGATTAAGTACCTACTGTGTGCAAGATGACAATGTAAGCTGATGGTGGAGAAAACCCTCTGGAAAATTCTTTGAAAGCCAACTGAATTGAGTCTAGATCCTGGCTCTGCCCAGCTGAAATCAGGGGGTCTTGAGTAAGTTAGTCTTTCTGAGACTCTGTTCCTTCCCCCTCTAAAGTGGGAATAGCAGGAAATGCATCACACAATTCTAGGGATTATATATGTTAGCCTGAGTGATGCCCTTACCTGTTCCTGAACGCTGTTCCCCCGACCTTGGAGGAGTCATGCACAGCTAGTTGGCATTTCTTTGCTCTCCCTCAACCATCACCCATCCTTAGAACTCCTTGCTTCTTAACGTCTCCTCCCCTGCTATCGTGAGCACTCAGCAAAAGGCCCTCACCATTACTAGTTTACCCAACCCCAGAACTTTATTCAGAATCTACCATGCTCTTAGGTACCAGGCGCTTTGGAAAAATGCATCACTGTATGATTAAATATCTACTCTCAAGCACCTTAACCTCTAGTTTTAGAAACAAAACTAACACGAGATGGGAATTATTCTGTATCCCGTGAAGACTGTGTAGTGCCTAGTTCCAAGAAGGGGGAGACTCAAGCGGGCTGTGGAACTCAGGAGACTAGTTTGGAAGGAAAGGCAAAGCATTAACCGAGAGGAGGGCTGCTGGCACCAAGCCTGGGGACCACGATGGAGCAGGGAAGTATCGTCTTAACTGGCTTGCAGGGCGCCCCCAGGAGAGCCATGGGGATGGTAGCATAAGCTGCCATGTGGTAAAAAAAAAAAAAAAAGCCCTGAGCTATCCCAGCTCTGCTGTCCCTTCTCCTGTTGGGGCTCAGTTTCCCCACCTACGAAGTGGGGAGAATAAAACCAACACCCTCCTGGGTTTGTTGTGAGGTGCACACAGAATGCAGCATGTGAAAGGCGTTGAAAACTAAAACGTGCAGATACATGGAAAAGCATCCCAGTCATCAGGGAGAAGCCAGACAAAGCAGTGAACACACACACAAAACACACACACACACACACACACACACACACACACCCCAATGCACGCATCAGTGACTCCGGATCTTCTTTTGCCTTGGGCTGTGTGACCCCAAGAGATCACCTTGGTTCTCACTGCTGGTGGCAGTCCCTGGCCCTGGCTGTTCTATCCCCGGGCTGGGCAGGATTCAGGTTCCCTGCTCTCAGCCTCGGGCTCCTTTGTATTCCTGGCAGGCCAGTTTTCCCGTCGCTCTGTGATAAAGTAAACCACAAACAGATTTCCCATGAACTCATGACAGCCTTGCTGCCTGGAAGGCAAAGCCTCCCGCTTGTCCTCAGCGCTACCCAAAGAAGGGTGGGAGGAAGCAGCTGGAGGAGACAGAAGGGCTCAGTTATCTCACTTTGAGGGACGAACAGCCAGGACCAAAATCTCAAGAAAAAGAAATGGGAGTCAGCACGATTATTCTGTGCTAAGTGCTACGCTACCTTAAACATTGCAGCTTAATCTCTCCAAGCCTCAGATGGTACAAACCAAATTTCTCATGTATATACTATTGTTTTAACTAAAAACCACAGGGCTCTTTTCCTCCTCTTCATAGTCACAATTTATTTATTGGTGTTTTTTAAAGTTCCTCTCTTTATCTATTTTCATAATCAATGAGAAAAATGGTAGAAGTTTCTTTTCACATTTTAAAGATGAGAAAACCCAAGCTCTAGATGAGCTTCTGTGGGATTAGGGTGGACACTAGTCCAGGGACCCGTGTCCTTACATGAAGAGGATGATTTGGGAACGGAGGCACACACACGAAGTACGCCCTGTGATGACAGTGATGTGTCTACAAGCCGAGGAACACCAGGGCTTGCCAGCCACCACCAGAAGCTAGAAAGAGACAAGGAAAAATTCTCCCCTAGAGCCTTCAGGGGGAGCCTGGCCCTGCTGATACATTGATTTTGGACTGTCAGTCTCCAGAACCATGAGCAAATACATTTCTGTTGTTTTAAGCCACCGGTTTGGGCTACTTTGTTACAGCACTGCTAGGAGACTCATACACTGGAACTGGCAGGACGCAAAATGAGTGGCAGATGTTCTACCCACCGGCAGCCATCTTGCCCTGAAGCTCTGGCCCCTTCTGACTGATGTCTTTGTGGATTTCATTGCCCACGTGATCCGTCCCATGTCATAGAAATCAGGCAAAGGCACATCTCAGTCCCTTGCAGAGAAGCTTTTCAGGAACGCTGTATATGTTTCCAATCTCAGTGGCTTCTAGATCTCTTCCCAATTCTTTCACCTTCCAACAAACTATTTTAACCATCTACATTCATCCAACCATCCACCCATCCATTAATTATCTATAATCCATAGATAAGATGTCCTAAAGAGTTGGGACACAAAAGTGAACACATTAAGTCCTGTAGCTTGCATTCATAGCAGCAGAAGCGTTGGAGAAAAACATAAACTAAACATTCAAGCTAATGAGTAAACAAGATAATTTCTAGGTAGAAAACAAAACCAGGCAAGAAGAGGATGGACGTAGGGAGGGAACTTTAGATCTAACCGTCACAGAAGGCCACTGAGAAAGTGATTGTTCAGGCAGGTGGACAGAACCTTATGTTTTAAAAAAAGAAAAAAAGACAAATGGATGTTATTACCCATGAGGCTTTTTGTCCTGAGAAGATTGATAGCCCAAATAGCTTATCTCCTGACTCCATGCCCTCTGCCTCCCCACTGGACCAAACCTTAAAAACAAAAACAAAAACAAAAAACCCCTGAATTCTAGATTTGGTATTCCTGAGGTTCAAGTATGAGCCAGTATGCCCCTTCCTTTCCTGTATGCTGCACTGTTTATAGGTAGAGTGATTGTATAATTTATCATCCAAACTGGAATGCTTTTGAGGGAGGGAGGAGTCATTCTTGCTACTTCACCAGGACCACAGGCATAAACCAGCACCATCCCAAGTGCGTCTGTGCTTGGTCACCCTATTTATAGGGGGCTGCAACTGGCTCCAAGACCTGTAAGCCCAGTAATTTAACTTTAACATTAGTATGCCAGATTAGTTAGCCAGGATGGAGAGGAACAAAGGAGGGTCGTTAGGTAAATGGTGGCCAATCAAAGTCATCGAGAGGTAAGGTGAAAGTCTTCTGCCATCCTCCACATATGGTTCCATGTTAATACCAGACGTCTTCGGGATGTACCATAACACATCCACGGCAGGTACCAGCCTGCCCATCTGGACCTTCTTAATCCTTGAGCTGCAGCATCAGACTTGAAATCCCAGAACGCGTGAAGGGAAATTAGAGCTTATGACAGAGGCTCCTAGAGACCCCTAACACTCATGCTCCCCTTCTTTCACAGCAATAGAATTTATCTGCCCAGAATATGATCTCCATTCCCCAGCTTCCCTTGCAGCTAGGACTGTCATGTGACTTCATTGGAGCTAATGAATATAAGCACAGGTGTTGAATGGAAACTTCCAGAAACCTCTCTGAAGGTACAGCTGTTGGGTATCCTTTGCCCTTTCGAAAGTCTCTTTCTTTTACCATCTTTCTGTGACGTTAATATGATCGTTAGAATTTCTCCTTGGACCTTGAGGTCAAAGGGCACACTATAGAGATGGTGGAGGGGTCCCTGGGAACTCTCTGGAATAGCACCCCCCAGCAGCCCTGGACTTGAACATGAGAGAAATAAGCTTTCAATGCATTGAAGTGTGAACGTAATTGTAGTAAGACCCAGTTTCTCTAGTTCCTGGTGTTAAGTCCACGGGTTTAGAGAACTGAGTCCCAGAGAGGGGAGAGAGGATGTCCAAAATCAAACCAGCTAGTTGATAATTACAAAATAGCAGGCTTCCCAAGTTCCAGCTTCCACAATATTCATTCTCCTATTCAATAAGCCTTTCTGAACACAAACAATGTGGCAGGGAGTAAACAGGTGCTGCGTAAACAGAGTAAATCATGCTTGCTCTTGGCAGGAGCTCATGATCCAGAGAACAAACAATAAAGTTACAGTCAATATATATAATATATATTATATATTTATACATATTTATACATATATGGGGTCTGTGTGTGTGTCAGACATACAAAAGAGGAAGGCATAACCAACTCTCAGAAAGAGACTTTATAAGGGAGACACCATTGAATCTGGGTGCTAAGAAAGCATAGAAACGTGTTAGCTGTTATAAAAGAGGGAAATGGCGTTTCAGGCAGAAGCAACAGCTCATGCAAAACTATGGAGGCCAGAGAGGACATGGAACATGTGATAGGCACAGTAATGGTCCCCCACATATATCCCTGTCCCAACTCCCAGAACCTGTGAACATGTTATGTTACAAGGCAAGCGGGACTCAAGTTTGCTAATCAGCTGTCTTCACTTCTCTGGTGGGCTCAATATAGTCACGCAGGCCATTAAAAGTAGAAGAGGGGAGTCAGGAAAGTCAGAGTGATGGAACATTGTAAAGACTCCACTGGCCGCTGCTGGTTTTGAAAATGGAAGAAGGGGGCCATGAGCCAAGGAATTTGGATATCCTCTAAAAGCTAAAAAAGACAAGGAAACTGTTTCTCCCCTAGACCATCCAGAAAGGAATGCAGCCCTGATGACACACTGATTTCAATTCAGTGAGACCCTTTTGAGACTTCAGACCTCCAAAACCGTAAGGTAATAATTTGTATTGTAAAGAAGCAAATGTGTCCCTTCAGCCACTAAGTTCATAGGAATTTGTTACAGCAGCAAAAGGAAACTAATACAGAGATGAAAGCTCACAATGGTTGAAATGTAGAGTATGTCATTAGAAAGGAGGCTGCAGAAGTTCAGGGTTCGTAGCCGCAGAAGTTCAGGGTTCGTAGCCACAGAGTCTTAAATTCCAAGTAAGGATTTTGAAATGCATAGACAATGAGAAGCCACTAAAGGACTGTAGGAAGCGTGATGTGGTCAGATTTCCATTACAAAAGTTTCCCCAGCTGGACAGAGGAACTGGAGGGGTGAGCTTGGAAGTAGAGAAGAGATCCCAGTGGTCTTGGTGAGAGATGCTGAGCTGGGGGGACTTGGGGGACTACTACCTCTGAACCCTCAGGACCCCTGAGGCCTCCACCTTGAGCAATGGCTTCCTGGGAGGGAGGTGGTTCCTGCATTCTCCACTCCCTTTCTTGAGTCAGCCTGCGCAGTGGAAATCTCTGGACTAGAAGAGAGCTGGGCTTGGGATCTGCTCTACCATTTACTAGCTCTGGGGCCTGGGCCAAGTCACGTCCCTTCTCTGTGCCTCAGTTAACTCATTTGCAAAGTGGTGATGACAATCCCTTCAAGGATTGTCAAGGAATCCCTTGTGCAGCCTCACCAGGCCAGTGTCATGCAGAGTATTGAGCAGAGGGCTGGGTGCCATCTAGAGGGCACCAGAGACAACACCAAGAAGACAAGGAAAGCCATAGTAGTTCCCAAAAATGACCAAGGAGAATGTGGGAAAGCCTGTTTCTAAGTGGGCACAACAAAATGTTGTGTGAGATTACAGAATCGTAGACACTCCAAGTTATAGAATCTTTGAATTCTAGAATGTAGGAATTATGGAGTTATAGAATAATAAACTCTCCAAACTAATAGTAAGCCATCCAACAATTAGCTAAGGCAAATATGAACAAATCTATCAATATCTCCACTGGTTCAGATTAGTCTTGGCTGCCTGAAGTTCTAAATCAGGAGGGTGTCTGAGACCTTGACGGTCTCCATGCATATGAATACTGAGATAGATTAGTCATGTCTGCCTCATGGGTACAAGTGCTGAGATAGATTAGTTATGTCTGCCCTGAGATCAGCGTTTGAGGGTATCAGTATGTATGCTTTGTATCTACCCTAACTCCTTGTGAAGCAGTGGGAAGATAAGCAGGGTTTTGCCACTTAGATCACAAGACATTACTATCCACAGTACTTTACCCACTTTTGCTTAGAATAAGACAATAGGAGAGGGAAAAATATTAATACCTTAAAATGCAGATGAGACTCAGTTTAAGAATAGGTACAGAGTACTGAAGCCTAGAATTCATCCCAGACTGGTTGAGGGGTGGACATGCACTAGTTCAAAGGATGCAAAGGCACTGGAGGAGGGATCACTCTACATCCCTTTGCAGGCAAGAGTAAGGCCAACGGGAAGGTACTGGGCTGCCTCACAGGAGGATTGGACTCCAGCCTCTCTTCACCAGGAACCCTGTATGCAACCTTTGGCAAGTCCTCTCCCTTCTCCAGCCTTCTCTATCTCCACCCAGACCATGAGGAGATTAGATTAGAACTGTGGATCTCCATATGGGCAGTTCGACCTCCATCTGTTGGGCATTTCCAGGGGCATTTTGAGGATCATAACAGATGGAAGGGGCACCGTTGGCATTTAGATGCAGATAGCCTGCAGAACGCGGAAGCCACAGCCTGGTGAAGAGCTGGACCACACCTGACTTGATTTTGGAAAGTCCCACCTGTCATAAGTGGAAAAAGGCCTGCTCTCATGACCTGAGCCTAGATCCTAGTTTCATTTCACATAGAGATCAGGGAATTTTTGTATGATTTGAAAATACACGGAATTTTCCAGGAATGCAGCTACTATGCAAGTAAAGGAGGAATCATTCCTGTTTTGTTCAGATCTCCGCTGTTTCAGAAAGGCCACGCTGCTCATGTATTTGAGTGGCCAATTCCGCACAGTCACTTCGGCTTCCATCAAGCAATCATCCAACTGCTATTATGCCCCCCGGTCCAGTCGTACCCCCTTATTCACATAACAGCATACATATTATTCTATTATAAGTTACTTTGCTTTTTATTTTCATTTACTTTGGCGTGCGGGCATTATATAGATTTTTAAAATGAGATGTCTAGGTGGGTTATATAATTTATGAATTCTATTTCAGGATAATAAAGGGAGCATCACAAAATACGAGTCTGGAAGGGCTGAGAACCACTGGGTCACATGACCCCCGGGTCGCTTCTAGCCGAGGCAAAGTAGGGGTATTAGGGAAAGAGCAGCAGGCCTGACCACCTGCTGCACAGTACAGGTGGAGAGTGACAGTAAATTTATCTTGTTTTCCCCAATTTGTCCTCACCCGCTGGATGTCCCTTAGCCATCCACAGAACATACAGTCATCTACGCCACTGAATGCATCCTGCCCAAAGCCCCCAGTGATGAGATCGTCTGGAATCGAGTCTGGGCACATTCGGAATTGCTCAAGAAAGCTGCAGCTTCATAGAATTGGAGCCAAGCATGTGCTTTTTTAAAATTTATAGTGTAATTGATTTCTTTATAAGCCATTCAGACCTCATTATTTATTAATCCACCTGTCAAGGTTAATTTAAACTATTTCTCAATAAGGCGGGTTGACAACACCTTTGTTTACCAGATTGACAGCCCCTGGGAGAAAAGCGATGGCGGAGGGGTTCTTCTTCCCCCACTAGAGAGCTCTCAGGAGGAATTTCCCGTAGGGCTGCCCAGACCTCGCTGGGAAATGCAAGAGTCTTCCCCTCACACTGGGTGGGGACAGAAATCAAGGGCTTTACCCTCCATCCCCAACCACGTCCTAGGCCCCAGGGCTTGCACTGGACACTGCATGACCCCTGAGTCCTATAGATGGTGCCGCCTTGACTTCTCCTGGACCTTCCTCTTTTCTCCAGTCCCACTGCCATGACCTTAAGCCATGGACATCTTCTCCCCAGACCACCACGACAATTCCCTAACCAGTCCCCTTGCCTCTACTTTTGTATCCCTCCCATCCTTCTCAGGTGATCTTCCCCAAATCCGAGTCTGACCATGTCTGAATCAAGCCCTTCAATGGTCCCCACAGAGTCAAGTTCAAAGTGCTCCATGCCCTACCAGCCCTCCCTACCCCTCCAGCCTCACCTCCTGCCACCCCTCCTCTGCCACCTTGCATTTCATGCTCCACCAATACCATGCGGCATGCTGTTCCCTGTCATGTTCCTTCCCCTTCCTACAGCCCAGTTATCATGGAAACTCCAGCACTAACCCAGTAGCGCCCCCTGCTGCCCCTTCGTACCTCTCCCAGAAGAGTGATCACTTTCTGCCTTGCATTTATGCTCTTTAAATCCATGACCATGGAGTCACCAAGTAACAAATAGGTACCGAGCGTAGAGCGTGGGCTGGGTATGGCGCTGAGCACTGGGGGCACAGCAGAGACCTAGGGAGGCCTCGCACCTCTCCTCTTGAAGCTCTGGTCCGGGCTGGGAGCTCTTCGAAGGCAGTTGTTTCTAAGCAATCTCCCAGCACGGCACTGCAGGAAGCCCGGGAAGACACGTGGAGCTATGGAATGCAACCACTGTACTTAGGCTCTCCTCTGTCATCTTGGCCACAACCCTACACAGCTCGTATTTTCACACCCGCTGTTAGAGGTGAGCAACCCGGCATCCAAAGAGGGGCATGCCTCACCAACGTTCACCCAGCTCGTCTGTGGTGAGTCCGACATTCACACTCCGGTCTGATTCCAAAACTTCTACTCCATCTCCTGCTCTCTTCTGCACAAAGCTGAGGCCTGTTGATACTCCATGACGCGCACCGAACATTCTCTTTGTGTTTCCTCAAGTACCTTCCACAGCATCAGTGTAGCATGGCTTTGACTTCAATGACATGAAGCGGCTGAGTTTGCACTACTGGGCGGGTCCATGACCCATGAGACTCTAAGTCCATGAACTCTAGGATCCAGCCCGCCTTGGGTAACATTAGATTCCTGCCACCTGAGCACCACCTGTGGGCACTGAGTCCATCTGGTTAAATGAGTGAATTCATGAAGTTCCCTGAGAGACTCTGACAGTGAAGCTGCCATTGACTTTGAGTGGGACACCACCTTAACCTTGAGCAAGTAGACCACTTGTCTGATCCAAGTCCTCGTGCGTCCCTCACCTTCTCAAGGTCAAAGAGCATGACTTTGGTCAGATATGTCACAGAAGAAATGTCTCAGCGTCAGCGTGCTCCCCAAGTGCTGAAGATGTTCATAGGTAACCATGCCCCAGGCCTAGGTAAAGACAGACCCATTGCCCCTCCCGCAGACCGCCGGCCAATTTGGTCAGTGTGATACAGTCAGGGTGGGAGAACGCAGGGCTGTCCGACGCTTTGAGGAGTCTGCATAAGACATAAAAGAAAGAAGAGGATTTTCATTGCTATTCCATTTGCATTTATAAAAAGTAACTGTTGAATATATAAATAAGCCCAATTTAAAAATAAGACACACATTTTGGATCATGTGGCTTGAAATGCGCTGCTCTGATTCCACACCTCTCTCATCCAGGCCTTGAGGTGGGAGCAAAACATGTAAGCGGATCGGTTATTTAAACAGCCCTCCCCGGGGCTCATCTCCCCACCAGATTTTTTTTTTTTTTTTTTTTTTTGGACTTGGGCATAAAAGTTACTGGCAATAGAGAGAGAGAGAGAGAGAGAGAAAAGAGCAGCAGCAAAGAAGGGCCAGGTCTTGAGATTGTTTGTGTGAGCTCAGAAGGCCAATTTTGTCAAGGACAGGACAGCAGCCTGGGCTCAAAGGGACCGCGCAGAAGGAGCACGCAGGGCTCTGGCCACTCTTTGCTAGCTCCCCCACCCAGGAGAGGGAAGCGCCCATCTGACCGGTAGGAACCGGAAGGTCTAGGCCATGTTTCACTGGTGGTCAGGGTGGGTCCTGGCCTGTTCAAGGCTTGCCCTCTTCTCCAGTATTCCACTTATGTTCACATGCAGAACGTGTTTCCATTTCCTCTTCCTTCCTGCCTCATGGCACGAGGAGAGCGACAAGGCTCAGGAGGGCGCTCAGTCCCTGTTCGTCTCCTCACTGGGGTCCTGTGAACGTGCCCATTCTCCTTACACATCTCCCTGGCCTTCCTTCCCGCGATGGACGTGATAACCAGCCATCAATTTTCTGGAAGCAGGCAGTTGGGATGATCGAGATAGAATGAGGGTAATTTGGGGGGGGAGTGTGGGCACCTTGCTCAAATCTCCCGTATGAGACCTCGTTCCACCTTCTTCAGTTCAGCCAATGCGCACTTTGCCCTCGGTATGGGAATCCCTTCACTTTGTAAACAGTCCACTGTGACTTCCCATTTGTTTGTTGACCTTGTGCCGCCCTGTCCTCCCAGACTCTGGGATCCTGGCAGCCCCTCCTTCACCTCCCTCGCTAGAAGGTCTCACCCTCTCCCATGGCTTAAACTGCCTATATCTCTCTATCTCACCTAAACACCGGGGCCATATCTGTGCATCAAGTATGCACCCCAGGACATCATTCCTGATCCACTGCCCTTCCAGTATCTCCATTGGAACATCTAAGAGGTCTCTAAAATTTAACCTCCTCAAATCAGAACTACTGGTTCCTATACCCTCCCTCCAACCCCACCTTCATAAAGAGCAGCACCATCCTCCCCCCCCCCCAAAACCTAGGGTCATCTTCAATTGTTCTCCCTTCCTTGCGCTCCTCATTCAATCCGTCGGTAAGTGTTCTGGGCTCTCCCGCCACTCTTGTGATGGGGGATCAATCTGAACACCTGTTACCATTTCTAACTCTTCTCTAAGCCACAAGCAGCCCTTCTCTGGAAAATGACCCCCAGCCCCCTGATGGCCTTGGGACTCTTGCATGGCCTTCTCCCACAGAGAATCCCACAGGACCCGCTGAAGTCTCTAGGCACAGGGCCACCTGGCCAGCTCCTCCTCTGCACTTCTCACTCCCCTCTTGGTCACCCAATTACAGTTACCCCAGCCTTCAGCCCTGGAACCTTCCACCCCAGGTCTTTTGCTTGCTGTGCCTTCTGCGAGGGGCACTCCCATCCCCGCACGGTGCGTGGCTGGCTCCTTCCCATCAGCTAGGGACCAAGTTAAGGATCATTACTCTAAAGAAACTACCCCATCCGGGGCGCCTGGGTAGTGCAGTCGTTAAGCGTCTGCCTTCGGCTCAGGGTGTAATCCCGTTGTTCCGGGATCGAGTTCCACATCGGGCTCCTCCGCTGGGAGCCTGCTTCTTCCTCTCCCACTCCCCTGCTGTGTTCCTTCTCTCACTGGCTGTCTCTCTGTCACATAAATAAATACAATAAAATAAAAAAAAGAAAGAAAGAAAGAAAGAAAGAAAGAAAGAAAGAAAGAAAGAAAGAAAGAAACTACCCCATCCACCCTAGACACCCTGGTCTAATCAGCTGATACAAGCACTAATCAGTACTCAACACTACTTTACAAATGTGAGTATTGTTTGCAGTGTTTGGTGTCCCTCTCCTGCAATAGTGTCAGCCCTGGTGACAGTCGGATGGCTCCAGATAATTCACTCCTGTGTCTGCAGTGCCTAGAACTGGGGTTGGCTCATGACAGATGTTCCATCTAGAATTGTAGGCTGACCGATGAGAGTTAGGGCTTTGCTGGCTTCATTTTACAGAAACGTGAGGCTCAGAGATGTCAAGCAGCCGGTTCAATGTCACACAGTTAGAAAGTGGTAGAGCCAGGGTTGGAAAAAGTTGTGTCTGATTCTCAAGCCTACTCTTCTAACCACCGCACTCCCTTCTATGAGAGCGTGGAGGCCAAATGCATTCTCTTCGCCTTTCTGCAATTCCTTTCAGTATTAAAATTCCATTTTCTTCTAAGTGTATCTTTGCAAAGGCCATTAAAAGGTCATCTAGCATCTAATCTTCTTTCTTAACTTTGGAGCTAAGAGAGTCCTCTGGTGCTTTCTCAGCTGTAAAACAAAGATAATACCCACCCGTGAGACTTCAAAGACATGCCCGGCAGAGTGCCTGACACACAGGAGAAACTCCGTAACTGTTGGTTTCTCTTCTGCCTGAGACCATTCATTTATTCCACAAATATCCACAGAGCAATGTCCCACGCTTGGTGTTATAGGCATTACAAAGGCGAGCTGGAATAAGAGTCAGATCTTTGGAGACACAAATTCTCAGAGGGGACAGAAAGCAAGGCCCCCAATATCTTTTTTTTTTTAATAATAATTTTTTATTATGCTATGTTAGTCACCATACAGTACATCCCTAGTTTTTGATGTAATGTTCCATGATTCTTTAACACGGGGTAGAATGGGCAAGAGGCGCAGACATCGGGATTCAACAGGCCCAGGTTTAATTTTTGGTCTCCTCTGACAAGCTGTGTGATGCCGGGGGACTTACTCAACCTCTCTGAGGTTCATTTACTTTGTCTGCCAAATGGAGTTGACACCTAGACCCAGTGCTGTGAATAGGAATCAAACAAGTCGATACATACATAAAATACAAGGCAAGTGCCCTGTGCATAAATGCTGTCAGGATTGAGTTCGCCGACCTTTCCTGAGCACTTAGAAGGGGCCAGGCTGGTTCCAAGGGCTTTACGCGTGAAAACTCACTCTTCACAGTGACCCTAAGAAGTGAGCACACTTACTTCCCTCATTATAGGAGGAGGGCACGAAAGCACAGAGAGGGAAAATGCCTTGTCCAAGGGCTCACCGTCGGTGCCCTGCAGTGAGCGAGGCTGAGGGCTCATGCAGCTGAGCCCAGGCTGGACTGCCTGCCCCAGAGGGCTGCCTGGAGGCATCGCACAGAGCAGAGACAGACCCCTCCAACTGTGTGGTGCTGGCAGTCTGCTCTAGGACGGGATGTGGGGCTCCTGGGTCCTCCTAGCTCCCGCCTCCTCCACATGAAATCCGTCAGAGCCCGGAAGGGCGGACCTCCCCCCTCCAACTCCACCCCCTCCCCCCCGGGTGTCTGGCAGGACTGAGGTGTAAAGTTTGAAAATTGCCCAGTAAAGTGTGAGAGCAAACCAGGCGGAATGCTAAAAGACCGGAAAACATAAAATTTAAAAACAGCCTCTGACACTGCAAAAATCAAGGAAGGACTTTTGCAAAAACAACTCCGTTTCCAGCCAAACGGAGCTTTAATCTGACTGGTGATTTAGTCCATCTGCTCTCCTTCCCTGGGCGTATAATAAGGTGAAGCTGGAACCGGGCTTCGGTCATCAAGGTATTTCTCCCCGCCCGCAGTGTGCGCGAGGGGTGGCAGAGGGGCGGAAGGAGGTCAAGGGCAGCTGTAGGAGAAGTGTCCTTCGGGCACAAAGCCCTTTGTCCTGCAGACTCATTCCCAGCCTGTGGTGGGAGGACGGCGGTTCCCTGAGGGGTACAGTGAAGGGGACCCTTGGAAGCTGGGTCCCCACCAGTGGAGAACGGGGGTTCTGGAGTCTGAGGCCACATGGAACTCAGCATGGGGTTGCGACGTAGATCTTGGAAGCGTTTGTCCGAGGAAAGCTTGAGTTACGGCACAGGCTGCCGGGAAAGCGTGGAGGCCAGAGGTGGACCAGCCCAGGTTCAAACCCCAAGCCTGCGGCTTCCTAGCTGTGTGACCTTCGGCAAGTCCTTTGGCTTCTCTGGGTCTCCTATGAGACAGAGTTGAGAAGATCTGCTTTGTGGGGTGATGGGGAGTGAAGTGTCGTGCCATCAGCCAGAGACACACCAACGTAGGAGCTCAACCAATGTCAGGTCCCTTCTTCCCCCTGACAGCATTAGCCTGGGAGACTCAGACCTGGAGCGGCTTATTTGTTCCCCCAAAATGACCTTCATGAATGTCTTCCTGACCCCAGGCACCTTCCTGACTGACAGGGAGCAAAAGGGAGGCCAGATCCCTCCCGGGAACATGCTCACAGAATGCTAGCCTCAAAACAAAATGATTCTGGGAGTTCAACAGACCCAGCCTCCAATTCACTGCATTCGTTCATGTATTAACAGTGTTTAATCAGCACCTACTGTGTGCGAGGCCTTACTGTGTGCGTTAAGGGTATGTACAAAATGTGACGGAACCCAAGAAGAAGCGATGTTTGCTCTGGACCTGGAGGGTTGAGGCTGTTTCGCAAGAAATGAGGAGAGGGGTGGAAAGGACTTCAGAAGGGTGTCTGCCATGGCACAGGGGTCACAGAGGACAAGCGACGATCTGCGGGAAGGTCTCTGCGGGTGAGGGGCTGGGTGTGTGGGGAGGAAGAGGAAACATGGCCAGTTGTAGACAGGCCAGAGTCCATTGTAAAGAGAAGCATGTGTCCTGCTGAGAAATTTGAGTCTAGTTTGCTTTCATGCCTGCAAGGATGCTGAGTGAGTGGCCCCCAGACATGACCGCCGTCAACCCCCATCCTGCCCCGTCCTGGTATGTCATAGCGGCTGTGCAGAGCCACTCAGGTTCCGCTCCAGAAATGAAGGACTTGTCCCTTAAGCCGCTGACAGCGTTGGAGGGAGATGGCACTCAGCTGACAGTTCCTTCTGGAAATTTCTCTCTGCCAAAGAGGGCTTGCCTTGCCTTTCCGGGAAGCCCAATCTGTGACGTGGTCCTGGGACTTTCCTCTTGCTGGCCCAGCCCAAGACGAATCCCGTAGCCTGCTGTTTATGCACCACTGACAAGTCCTGTGCAGACACCTGTAGAGTGTGGGACACTTGGCTGGACAAATGGTCACAGCTGGATTCAGGCGCTCATGGAGAGTAGAGCAAAACGCGTGCTTCTTTCCAGAATGCAGCTATTTGTGTGAGTCGATCTGCATGTGAATGAGTCACATGTACTGACCCCCGCCTCCATGCACTCATTGAATCTGAACTCCACCCCCAAGAGGTAGATATTACATCACCTCCTCCTATAGATGAGGACACCGAGGCACAGAGAGGTTACACAACCTACCCAAAGTCACACAGCCCATGTGTGGTGCAGGTGGGACTTCAGCCCAGGGAGTTTGCTCCACAGCCCGCACTCAAGCACTACCCTGCTTCTGGAAGACTTCATTGTTCGGGCTGAAGGAAGAATCCAAGGGGGTGGGAAAAGATAAGGACGGTGGAGGGATGCCATGGTGCCGACCCCCATCGCACCCTTGGTGGGGCACGGGGAGGAGGCAGCCACTCCCTGAGCTGCTCTCCTAAAGAACCGATGACATGTGGGGCACAGGAGTGTTGTTTTGGGGGTCAGGTGACAGGACTGAGAGGAGGGCAACCTTGTCCTGCAGACACAGCAGGTGGCCTTGGGACACTGGGAGGCAGCATCCATGGTAGGAATCTGGAGTGTTCACTACAGAAACAGCTCAAAGGCCAAGAGCAAACACGCACAGGCTTCTTCATGAGGATGTGGGGACACCCCTGATTTGAGGACCCCTCCAAACTGGGGGAGACCCTATGTTGGGCTGAGGTCCCGTTGCCCTGTTGGTGAAGGCTCAGTGTTACCAGGACTTAGAGTTAAAGTGGCAACGTGCGAACCTACAGCCTATGGAGACCCAGACATACGGGTCACAGGAAGGTCCCTACCCACTGAGCAGGTGAAGCTGTGGACGCTCCGAGTGCTGGGGCAGTTTGCCCAGGGTCATACCTCTGCTCCCTCTGCATCTCAGGTGGCCACCTGCAGGGCTCAAGATCCCCTTGTTTCCCCTTCCAGAGAGAAGCCTGGGCTGCAATCCTACAATCACATTGGGGCAGGCCCATCTCCATGGTTCCCAAAACCCAAGAGGACACCCAAAAATTGTGATAGCACACTTCACCTCTTCAGAATAAATATTTGTCTTCTCAGTCATCTCCTTGCTTCTACTTCAGGCTCAGGATCTGCGTGCTATCAAAATAACAGACAAATTTTCGTCATGAATAATTGAAAGATTAGCAGTCATACCACAGGAGACCTGAGTTCTAATCCTGGTTCTTTCTGTATCTTCTAAGACCTTGAGAACCTCCCTCCCTTCTCTAGACTACAGGGGCCCCTGGACTAAAACAAGTGGGTCATCCTGGATGATCTGTAAAGACGTCTCCAGCAGGAACACTTTATAAATTGAGATTCATTCATACTAAAGTGTAAATGGCTGCTTACTGCTGAAAAACTCAACCTCTGTCATGAGAACATTAATCTAACAAAGACCAACATTTGCAGGTGTATTTGGACTACAGAAAAGACACTTCTACAACATTATTTCAGCAACAAGAGCTGGTCATCAGGCTCCTTTAAGTGACAAGGAAAAGAATCTAATATTGATTGGACGATTTATGTGTATTTCCCTAAGAACATCGTGACCCTCACAACATCAGAAGATGGTGACCACCCATTTTCAGACAAGGACGCTGAGGCTCCGAGGTGTTAAGGAACTCAGGCAAGGTTACCCTGTGGCGGAGTGGCAGAGACCTGAGTTGGCCCTGCATTCCACCCTATGGAAGGGGCTTAATGGACACCTGCCATCTCCACTCTCCAGCCTAGAAAGCTCTCCTGTCTAGTTTGCATTGATTTTCCTGTGTTTGTTCTTAATGCATTTGCAGAATCTGAGATCCCGGCTGCAAAGAGAGGTCAGGAATGAGAAGGCAGACTCTTTCCAGCAGCTCCGGTATTGAAAATATTTCCTGTCGTCCACACTGTCTTGTTTGGCGCCTCCTTACACCCTCCATGGTAATGGTCCGGCCACCTCTCCAGCTCATCCATTTCTAGAGCCTTGGTTGGAGATGGGTCATGAAGGTGACCAAGGAAATTGGTAGATTCAGAGAGATTAATTTCCAGCCCTCCTCCTGAGTGCGGTAGCCACTTAACTAATCTTCCCGCCTCTGGCCTTGAAGCCCCTCCCCACCAGCCTATAAAAGGCTACAGCATGAAATGCCCTCAAGCACAATCCGAAAATCTTCAGTGGCTCCTTACTGCCATTGGGAGAAATTCCCCAGGGTGTCTGCGGTTCGGCCACAAGCCGCATTTCAAATCTGAGCCGCTGCTCCCCAGGAATATGGGCCCAGCCTGGGGGCTGGAAGGACGCAGCGCTTTCCTCCGCCGCGTCCCTTGTTCCGAATTCCCAGCTGAGACTGTCCTGCAGGTCCTGAGCCTACCACAGAGCCATCTCCCACGGGCAGTGCCGAGAACCCCGCTTCTTATCTGTGCCTGACACTCTCCCTGTCTCACCTGTGCTGGATCTCTCCTCTCCCCTCCCTGACCCCTGCCCCTGACCCCTCTAAAGATGCTGAGCTCTGCAAAGGCAATGACTTCTTTTCACCCATTTCGGTGTCCCTGCGCCTAGCAAAGCACCTAGAACACAGGGGTTCTCAGTAAATGCTGGCGAACGAAGGAAGCCAAGTCGTAGTCATAGCCCCTGAGGTTGGAACCACCGTTTGCACGAATGATCCATTCCTCATAGCGTCCTATACTGACCCCGGCAGCAAAGATGACCCCTCAGCGGTGACTAGGGGCTACTTTGCTGTCATATCCAAGTGCAGTGTCGGAAGGTTTTATGTTATACGACTGCTTGTGTCCCAGCCTCCATCCCAGAGCGCTCCTGCTTACTGGCCCCAGGAGGACCTGGAAGCTTCTCAGAGAGGCCACTGCAGACCCCCGAGGCTCACTGATGCCACCTGCAGACTCACCTGTCAGGCTCTGGCCAGCTGTGCCTTCCGGGCTCTGCCTGACAGGTGCCAACTGCTACTGCAGAGGGCACAAGAGGGAGACCAAAGAGAGGCGGCGCCCATGCGTTCTTGGCACCTGCCAGGCCGACTTTGTTTCCAGACTTTGCACCTGCAGATATTGAGATTTCTCGGCCCATCGGTATAACAGGATCAGGTTTATTAATTTGCAGCCTCCAATCCCTCTCGACGGTGTTCTCGGCCCAGGGGTCATCACCCAGGCACCCATCTGGTAACCCCTTTGAAAGGTCCTTTGACACACGTCTCGTCCTCGAATCTGCTTCGTTCCTGGCGGTGAGCAAAGAAGCCAACGCTCATCCAGAAAGGTCAAATGCCCGCCCTGTGTTTGTTCACGAGGGTGATATTTCACCAAAGAGCAGATGCTTCCTACATGATAAATAAGAGCAGCAGCTCCCCCACGGGCCTCGGGGGAGGGAAAGTTCTCCACTCCGTATGCAGCGCAGGCTCCTGCAAAGACTGGGAAGGGAGGAAGGGCAGAGTTTAAGTCATTAGGATACGTGCACTACGATGAGGTCTCCATCCAAGGAATGGATACCGCACCTAGCCCACGGTGTGTCCTCCCCAAGCGCTTGGATATGCTTAGATACGAACGTGAAGAGCTCTTGTTTATTGAACACTTGCTCTACCCCTGGCAGTCTGCTAAATTCTTAAATACATCTCCTTATTTAATCCCCAACACAACGCCATGAGGAAACAGGCTCCGAAAAGTTGAGCTGCTTGTCCAAGGTCACTCAGCTAATATGTGATGCATGTCAGGCGCGTCTGGCTGCAGGGTCTGAGCCCATAACCACGGAGGTACAAGCGCATGGAGCCTAATAACTCTAGGTCTGGATCTGAGCATTGCCTTGAGCCAAGTAGATACAGGGTAGGAATTCAGGAATAACCCGCAGACCGAGGAGATCAGCTGCTTGCATAGCATGGAGGGAACATTTCCTGCCTTACAGTCCACAGACCTGGGTTTGGATGTCATTCCCTCCACTTCTAAGTGTATGAGCCTCACAGAAGTCGTGAGTTTCTGATCCTCGTATTTCTCCTCTGTAAAATGGGCTCGATAATAACATATCACAGGATTATCATAAGCATCAAATAGGGATATATATAAAGGGTGGGTACACAGTAGGTGTTCAGTAAATGTTAGCACTTAATACCGTGTTTATGAGCAGGACTAACCAGGGCATGTATGGAATAAGTCATGCCTGGAGAAAGTCAGATGACAGCGGGTTTCCAAGACGAAGAATTGTTCCAAGTGATTGCCACAGACAGTGTGACATCTGCGGAGGGAAAACACCTTCACAGAGCACCTTTGGGTCCCCAGACCAGTGTACAGACTGTCTCTTGCTTCGTTCTTCCCTTTACACCACGAGAAGCCAAGCCACCCACCCACGAAGTGGCTGGCAGCACCCAGCTCTGCTTAGGGGGTCAAGGTGCACCTCTGGGGCTGAGTGGCAGGAGCAGGAGAAATCCTTTCCCCCACCTCTAGATGGCGCTGTGCACTGAAAGCGGAGCCAGGCTGCTCCTGCCCTGGGGTCTCACTGCCCCCGGGGGTCTCACAGACAAGTTCCAGCTCCTCCAGTTCCAGCTGGCATCCCTCCGTCAACGCTCAAACCCAGTCACCTCTGCTGACCGCAGGGGGCAGAGGCTAGAGACCCGGCCATTCTTCCTTCCCCTTGCTTTTTCCTCCCACGCAGATACCTACACACGGACACACACACCAACACGCACAAACACATGGGCACACGTACACACTTGCATGCAAACTCTCTCTCTCTTTCTTTCTCTCTCTCTCTCTCACACACACACACACATCTCTTTCTTCTTCTTTCCTCCAAAAAGCTGAAGCCATGGAGCTACCAGGTGGGGCAACATGGTAGTATTACTTCTACCCCAGAAATACCCCTGCCTCAACTCTGGTCTAGTTGGAATGTGGAGGCGCAAAGGAAGAAGGGAGCCATTTGTACTGGAGAATCAAGGAAGGCTTCACAGAAGTGGTGGCATGTGGACTATGGAGTCCGGGTAATGGAGAAAAGCCAGTGTGATGTGGAGCATGGGTTGTGTGAAGGAGAGTGGCAGAAGAAGCTGGAAAATCAGGTTCAGGCTAGTCTGAGAAAGCCCGGAATTTGGTCGCCAGGGTGGCTCAGTCGGTTAAGCATCCAATTCTTGGTTTCGGCTCAGGCATGTCTCAGGGTCGTGGGATCGAGCCCCATGTCAGGCTCCATGCTCAGTGGGGACTCTGTTTGAGATTCTCTCTCTCTCTCTCCCTCTGCCCACCTCTCTCTCTTTCTCTCTCAAATAAATAAATCTAGAAAGAAAGAAAGAAAGATGGAAAGAAAGAAAGATGGAAAGAAAGAGAGGAAGGAAGCCTTGAATGGCATGGTAAGGTCTAAATAGCATCCCTCGGGATGGTGTTTTTCAGTCAGGCTGGTGTCTCAGATCCCTGAGGAGAAACTTAAAAATATACTTGCCTTTCCTCTCTACCTCTCTCCCCCTCCACACCCCTTTCAGCATTTGGCATCCGTGGTAGAACCCGGAAATGCATACTTTAATAAAGGGCACCATGGAATTCTGGAACATGCCCTTCCTCCTCCACCCTTGCAAACCCTCTCATAGACAATAGGGAGCCATAGAAGGTGTTTGAGTCGCGCGATCCAAGGTGTATCTTTGGAAAGTACTTTTGGCGTCTACAGCAAAAAAGGGTCAGAGGAGAGCCCCATGCACATACCTCAGTCTGCGTGCCCACCACCGGCCTGTGCGGTGCTTTTGTATACTTCCGAGAAAAGCACCTTGCCCTCAGCAACATTTTAAAATATTGGCCTATTCACCTGAACAACCTTAAGCCGTCTGGCTCTGGCACAGCAGGGCCGTGGGCAGATGGCCCCTCCAGCTATGTTTGGTGCCCCTGCCATGGCCCTCATGTAAAGAACAGGGAGGTGGAAGAAGGGAAGTGAGGGGCCAGGGCCAGGGTGACGAAAGCTCTGGCCCTGACTTTAATCTGTCCCATCGGCTAACACTCACCAGCACCGAGTCCAGATTCCCAACTTCTTTTTCAGTTGAAGGCCGGAGTGTGTGTGTCCCGTGAAGAAGCGGGTGCTGCTGCTGTGCTGTGGGTGAGCCCCTTGGCTTGGCCTGGCTCTGCCCCGGGGGAGGTCTCAGGGGTCAGGGGGCAAACGCACACCCCATCCATTCCCACCCTGCCCGACCCAGGCGTGCACACCATTTACAGAATGCGCGGAGCCCCCAACCTCATCCCTCAGATCAGACAATGGTACCAGATTCAGAGAGAGGGAAAGCGTAGTCAAGTCTGCAAGAGAAAACGTAGGTGCTCTCAGAAGTCATCCCAAGCACGATCAAGACAGGAGCAGCCATAAACATGCACATTCTCCACTGCCTGTGCTGTGTGTGGGCTCCCCCGCGTGTGAGCACAATGCAGTGTGCCAGCTGGGAGGCCTGATTCTTGATGACCATTCACACCCTCTCATTTAGGTTAGTCTCTATTTCTAACATGAATGATGTTTCCTCATATGTACCGCCCTTGTGCAGTGCTCAGCCTGAACATCTGTACACAGTGGCTCTGACGGTCCAGTGAAAAGTTCTGTGTATCTGGCTCTCTCCCCACAGGACTGTTAGGAGAATCGAATAAGAGATGGAAAGGTACTTTGATCCTAGATTTTATTATTATTGTTATTTTACTGCCCGAAAAAAACACCCCTCCTGGGTCTTTGAATTACCTAGGCCATTTCTTTTTCCATTGACTTTGGATCCCCAAGAAAGAATGACATTTTCAGCAAGTTTTAGCTGCTACAGATTCATGAAATGAAAGAATGACAGACCTAGAAGGCACCCTAGGGATTATCTACTCCCATTTCATGCAGATGGGAAAACTAAAGACAGAGGTGCACTACCTGACCTAAGGACACAGCCAGTTAGCTTACACCCTTCACCTTAACGCATTTGCAAGGTGCCATCCAGCGGCTCGGAGGTGGGAATATTGCTCGGGTGAGACAGGGGTGTCACAGAAGGGCAGGACCTCGGGCATCCTCTCATCTCCAAGGCTCTCTCTGCAGGGACCATTCAGAAGCTGAACAGGACCTTGGCCCCCTCTCCCTGCTGCAGCTGAGGCAGCAGGCTCGAGCTGGCTCAGAGCTTGCCAGGAAAAGGGAGTAAACAGCCATCGGGACAGGGTGTCCGCACACACCACCTCAACTGCTCCTGGTGTTCAAAGACGGTGAACACTTCTCCTGGAACTCTTGACAGAAATACACTACTTTGTGCAAACTTCCCGACAGGCTGGCAGGAGAGTCTCCGGAGAAACAAAAGGAGATTTATTGGAAAGAAAAGAGAAGGCATTTGGGATTGAATGAGGAGTGGAAGTGGAAATGGTTCTGGTGAAAAGGTGTGCTGGCCGCCCGGCAGAGAAAACGCAGACACTTTCCATCCATCTTGCTCAAGAAACTGCACCTTCGTGATACCTTTCTAAACAGAACGATTTCATTCTCCCACTTTACAGGCTCCTCGCTGTTTAGCTGCCTGCTGAAAAGATGTGTATAGTTATAGCTCTATCACCATAGAGGCCGCCTTTCCGTGACTGGCTTTACGGTCGGAAACGTCATTATTAGACACACTCTGCTTCATGCTAGTCTGTGTTTGCTCTGTCCCCAAAGCAGATGGTGAACTTCTCCCTGTGCAGGGACTACATTGAGTATCCCTCCCAGCGTCCAACCCGGGGCTGAGAATCCAGCAGGCGTTTAAGATCGTTTGGAAGGGACTTCATTAGGACAGCGGATCAGAGAAGTCTGAACGTGCTTTGGGGGGGATAGCGAGATGGAATGTTTGAAAGATGAACTTGCTTGAGAACCTGAGACAGGTGAGTGAAGCGTGTGCGTTGTCGGATGGCAGAAAACAATAGCAACCCAGGCAACAACAGTAACAATAGCAGACTCCTCCTTGCCCAAAGGATGGCGAGGCTCCCTTCTCTAATTTCCAACTTCTTGACTATTTATTTAATAATTCAACAAATATTTATGGAGCACCTGCTGTAGGCCAAATATTGGGCTAGACCTTTGGGGGAAGGGATGGAAAAACAAAGAAAATATGGTCGCTGCCCACACCCCCCCCCCTCAGAGGGAGCAGGTGCGGAGGCAGAGTGCAGGGGAAGAGAGATGCTGATGTCATCAATGTAGGAGTGATGTGCCATTGAAGCAAAGAGGAGGTCCCTTAATTCTGCAAAGGGAGAAATGGTGTCGACTTCACAGACGAGGTGACTCCTGAGGGATGGGGTAGAGGGTTGGGGAGTGGGTAAGGGAGCTGGAAGGGCCTTCTCGACAGGGAAACTGCCAGAGGTCTTGAAGCGCAGGGGATATTTAAACCACAAAAGGAAGTTCCATGGGTTTGGGGTGGGTTGGACAAGAGTGAGAAATGAACACAGGAGTGTCTGGTCAGGAGATTGGGTGATTGTGAGTGGGAGAACAGGGCTCTGGTGGGAAACCATTTGGATGGAAAGGAAGAAGAAGAAAATACAGTCAAAAAGACAAGGCTTCAAACACACATAACTGAGACGCCTCTGGTGTTCTTGGCCACTCTGGGAAAGAAGACTAAGAATTCAGTTCAGGGGAAGAAAGAGTGAGCACAGCTCTGCCCCCTTCCCTTGGTTAGAGCCACTAGTGCCCAACATCGAGTGGTATTCCATTATGAATTTTTGTTCTCTTCCCATGAGAAACTTCCCATGAGAGCATGTACACAGATAATATAGTACAAAGCAGACAGGGTACCTTTCAAAATAGAGACCTCCGGAAAGATGATCCTTGGAGAAATCAGAAAAGGCTTCCAAGAGGAGGTGGCATTAGATTTCAGCCTTGCAGGATGAATAGGAGTTCAACCCATAGAAATAAGGAGCACAAGCCCAGGCAACACAGGATGGTGGGTTAAGGTAGTTTGGCTGTAATGGAGAGGGAACAGGAAATGCCAGTGGGAATTGTGCTGAATTAGGAGCACAGTGGGAAGCCATTGAAGGTTTCTGAGCAGGGAAAAGACCCTGGACTTCAGAAAGTCCTGGCTGGCGGTAGCAGAGGCCCCAGTGGAGTTGTGGAGGGAGCTTGAAATAGGAAAGAGAAAATGACTTTCTGAGCTGCCCATGCCATCTCTCATGGGTTGTCAATTCTTGGGCTCATGATAGCCCTCTTCTGGGACTAGCTCAAGAAAAGCTCTCACAGCTAATAATTTTATGTCGAGCCTTGTGTAAAACCAGGTTGGATTAATTATTGATGCAAACTTAGGCAAACGAAAGCTTGCTCTGGCTTGGCAAGGTTCCCCTCAGCAAAATTAGCTTCCCCAGCTCTGGCTGCCTCCTGGGGAGAGGCACTGGTCTGTTAGTGGCTCAGACTCACACACGGTGGGAGGGTGAGAGGGGACGGGGACGCGTGCGTGGAGAGGGCTTTGAACCCCTGAATTCAGATCTGTGCCCAGAATCTCAGCCACTTCCCCGCTCCATCTGTGCTGGGGGTGGGAGAGCAGGCCTGGAATGAGTGGGCAGCCACTCCCAGGCCTCCCGTGGGTTCCCTTGCAGCCGGGCATGCGCAGAACACAGCATCAGAGATAACAGCCTCACAGATTCAATTCCATCCCATTTAATTAAATGGCTTCAGCGCACACAAATTGCAGCGATAGATGCGGGCTCATGCCAGACACACAGCTGCAGACCTGTGACACAACACGCTGGGGAAGGTGCAGCCAAGACCGGTTACCACCCCAGGGGAGCCTGGCACCCGGCAAGGCGGGCAGAAAAAAGGAACCCGCTCCAGCCTGTACAGCTTCCCGAAGCACACGGGCCTCCTTCAATCATGCCTTCCGCAGACACCGACTGAGAACCTACTGTGTGCTGAGCCCCATGTGCCAAAGCAACGGCCTTGCCGTGAAGGGACCCGAGTCTCCCGGGGGCACAAAGTAGCGAACAGACCAGGACATGCTGGTGTCCTCACTGTTTTCATGGGACAGCCCGATGAGGAGGGCAGGGCAGGCCTGCAGAGCAAAGGGGGCTTAGGCAGGGCTGCACATTCTCCTGCACAGATGTAAGTCCCTGGGGGGAGAGGGAGGGTGGAGCAGAAAATGTATTTATCAAGCACACCCCATGTCCCAGGCACCATGAAAGTGCTGGGCATATTGGAGGCAACGGGCCTGCAGGTTCCCTGTCAAGCTTCCTGTAAGCCCTGCAGCCCTGAAAACTCTAGGAAGATAGACCCGTGGGAGGAGACGAAACTGGACTAGGTCAAGTGTGAGTGAAAAGTATCATTGCAACATTAGAGGG
This sequence comes from Ursus maritimus, assembly GCF_017311325.1. Lineage (NCBI taxonomy): Eukaryota > Metazoa > Chordata > Mammalia > Carnivora > Ursidae > Ursus > Ursus maritimus. The sequence goes on from NW_024424119.1 coordinate 45,916,380, forward strand.
TCAGTGACCTTGGCCACATAATTGCCCGAGGTATTCCCCCCCCAACCCAAAAAATGGACATAATGCAACATGGGCTCTCTACCCATCAGGATCTGGTGTGAAAGGTCAGGGACGTAGTAGGCACTCAACACATGTCTCGAATGAATGAAACATGGCGGACGTTTTTTTGGTCAAGTGAAGAGTTTACCGAACAGGGGATAAGCACTGTGTTCTGGTTCTCAGTCTCCTCCTTGTTGAGTGTCAAGTGCTTGTACTTTACAGTTTACAAAAGGGAGAGGGGCTTGGGAATAGCATTTATTGAGCAATCATTCATTCATTGATTCAGCAAGAATGTCTGAGCCAGATGCTGTTTTTGGATCCTGGGATTACAATAATGAACAAAACAGACCTGGCCCCCTGCCCCCCTTGAACTCTGCAGTCCATGGAGGGGTGACTAGGAATGAAATAGCCCCACAAGTAAATATAAAATCATCCATGGTGGTGAGTGTGCCCTGAAAGAGAAATGCAAGAAAATGTTGGAAATGTAAGAAAATGGCAGAGAGAAGCCTTCCTACCCTGGGCCTTTGCCAGTGGTTTCCCTTGCCCATGAAGACTTCCCTAGCTCTGGTCAGGCTGGCCCCTCCTTGTCTCCTCCACCTCAGCTTAGACATCATCTTCACAAAATAGCCTTCCCTGAACACCCTCAGGCAATCTCTAATACCTCCCCTTTTGCGTTTTCCACAAAGCACTCATCATTACCTGCTATTTCCTTTCTCTATGTGTTCCTTCACTTGTCCATTGCCTGTTTCTTCCTGTTAGGATGTAAGCTGCCCGGCAGGATGAAAGCTGGGGGCCACCTCCATGTTCCCAGCCTCTGAAACAGCCATGATGGGAACCATGAAACACAAGTTGATCAATGAAGGACACACAGCCAGGAAGACGTGGGGCTAAGATTCCAACCACGTCTGAGCCCAGAGCTTTCCCATCCGGATGTCCACGACAATGGACATGAAAATTGTCCATGACAATTGTCCAGAGACAATGAGATAAGAAGATGGGAACTAGCTTTGAAAGATTGGCAATCTCTGAAAACATGTCAGCTGTCATGAATCTCGTCTGTAATGGGGGTAAGAATAGAACCTCCTCGTGGAGTTGCTGTATAATGTGCTTGGAATATCATATACTGCTTGTTGGTAGTAATAATAGCGGTGGTGCTGTCCCTGGTGCTGATCATGGCGGTGGTCGTCGTGAAAATATTTTGAGCGTTAAAAGCTGCTCTCAACAATATGAGTGACTGAAGTTGACTTCCAACAGCACCTGAGGAATTAGTCCTATTGAAGGCTTCAGAGAGCCTCTTTCTTCTTGATTAGATCAGTAAGAGGATGCCCGTGAATAGCTCCAGGGTGACTGCCCAATATTTTCTGTGTCCTCACGAAAAGAAAAAGTGTGCTCTGATAACATGAACCTAGGGTTAGAGAACAAACTGACATAGGTTCAATTTCTGACTTTACTCTTTTCAATTTGCTAGAATCTGAGGAGGCTAATTCCCCCAAGCCTCAGTTTCTTCATCTGTGAAATGAGAACAAGAAAAACTGCTGTGTGGGGTTGTTAAGAGGGTAAAATGATACTATGTAACATTGCATAAAACATGCAGCACAGGACTGGGCATGTAGGAGCTTCTCCACAAATATCAACCCCTCCCCTCTCACTTTGCTCAAATTGTCAACAGGCGTTGACGAAGTCCTAGGGGACTCCCTAAAGACCTTTCTCCTCCTGAACCCGTCCTTACCTTTCCGAATGACTTTGGGCCACGAACCCACCCTTTTTGAGCCTTGGTTTCCCAGCCTCAAGTGCTAGAGTAGCCAATTTTTTCTAACTTAATTATACCCTCGGAGAAAGTGCCTCATGGTGCATGTACTAAATTAAAACATTAATTAAAATAAAACATGAGCTCAGCAACAATTAAAGCAGGAGAAGAAATATATAATAAAATAATTCATACATTCATATATAGCACACCCCAGCCTCGGTCCCAAAGCCCCGAGGATCTGAGAATGGCTTGAGAGCCGACACCCAGGGATGGATTCCCAAATCATGTGGGATATCCAGGGAGCCACAGACTTCCAAAGGATAGGCTTTTGCATCTCTCGGGGTAGATGTTTTGAAAGGTTAGCAGAATTCAGCTTTTGCCCATTTACTCATTCAAACAAAGGCATCTGGTTAAATGCAGCTAGGTGTTGAGATGTGGAGAGATTCCTTCCTTCATTAAACAGTTGTTTTTTACATGCTGCTCCATGTTGGTCCCTATGCAGATTGTGGGGATGTGGCAGTGATGGTTTGGCTTCTGTCCCCAGGCAGAGTTTGCAGTCCAGTGGTCAAGCAGAGCCAGGCCAATGGGACACAGAAACCAAGAACACCCAGTGGCTTGGGTCCCATTCTGCGGACTCTTCACTGTTCCCAGAAAACATGTCACACTCTCTTCCTCTGTGCCTTTGCTTGGGTTACCTCCTCTGTCATGAACATCTCTCATCTAACAAAGCCCGCCTCGTGGGTCAGAGCCCTTTCCAACACCACCTGTCCTGAGAAGGTCACAAGTCTGCCTTGACCAGCTCACCCCAGCCCATGGCTCCCTTTGGGGAGTGACTTCGTTCCTAACTGACTGCACCGTCCCCTGGACACAACACGGACTGCTCAGTGTAGATAAGTGGATTTTTATGAGGACATACCACAGAATGGGGACCTTCTAGAACTAAAAGGTCCTGAGAGACAATCTGGCCCACTGCCTTTATTTTGCACAAATAGGGCCCAAGAGCCCCAGGGGAAAACCAACACAGCCACAGTGACACATGAGATGGAGCAGAGCCAAGCTTCTATCCCAAGCTTCTTGACTCCCAGGCCATGCTCTTTCTGTTCCTGCTTCCAAGACCCTTCTCCCCCCTTACTTGTTATCTTGTTCCTTCAGGTTTCTGGATAACAAAAAGAGAGGCCAGACCAGCTGCGGGATCTAAGATGTCGGTGGCCAGTACCACTGTAGCAGCAGGCAGTGGCCATCCCTGGCTCATCTCAGTGGAATGTGTATGGTGAACCACGTCTTACAGGAAGCCTTCCTGATTACCCAGCCCATCACCAGCTCCCCTCTGCAAGGTCTGCCATGTGATTCGGTAGCTCCTGGAGGAGACGGGGCTGATAAATCCTTACGTTCCTGGTCTCACCAACTCTGCTGTTCCCAAGAGATTGATTCTCCCTGAATCAATTTCCTCCGCATTTGTGGTAAAGGGGACTTGGAGCAAACACTGGATGCCACTTCTGTTCATCAGTTGTCTGAGCTAGGAAGCTGTGAAAGAAAGCAGTCAACTTGGAGCCTTGGTCTCATCTCAGTACATCTTGTTGAATGTCTCCCAACTCTATAGAGTCATCTCCCTATTTGGCTTTCTTCTCCTCCTAGCCCCGTAATGGTCAGTGATTAGGGCTCCCTTGGAAGGGATAGAAGGAGAAAGGCCACCACTGTGGTCCAGTTTTCAGTCCCAGAAGTGCCCTCCTATCTTCTGTGGCCCTTCTGCCTGTGAATACTGGACAGAGGTCCCTATGGAGCCAGGCTTCATTTCACACCTTGGCCCCAAATAAACGTAGGAAGCTACTCCGGGAGTTGCACTGGCAGTGGGGGTTCTGGAATCACATCCCTCTGGGAGAAGCTGCACTCTTTGGTTCTTCTGAATCAGACAAAATCATAGCACTGGGGGCGCCTGGGTGGCTCAGTTGTTAAGCGTCTGCCTTTGGCTCAGGGCGTGAACCTGGTGTTCTGGGATCGAGCCACGCATCAGGCTCCTCCGCTGGGAGCCTGTTTCTTCCTCTCCCACTCCCCCTGCTTGTGTTCCCTCTCTCGCTGGCTGTCTCTATCTCTGTCAAATAAATAAAATCTTAAAAAAAAAAAATCATAGCACTGGGTCAACCAGCACATCCCCACCCATTCAGCAATGTCCCCTGGTGAAAACCTCCTTTTGTTTTTCTTTTACAACATCCTGGCCTTACCCTTGATGACATTGAAGGTCAACGTAAATTGGTCTGACCATTTCTGGTGCCCTCCTAGCCAAGTAGACAGCACAGAGCAGAGAAATGGGATGAGGTTTAGCAGCAAGCAGGCCTGGATTCAAGCCCTTATTCTGTCCTTCCTAGCTGTGGGATGCAGGGCAAATATCCTAACATATCTGGGCCTCAGTTTCAGTAAACTGGAGATAATAATAGTACCTGCTTCATAAGCTTTTGTGAAGATGATATGAGAAAAATCTGTGGAAAATACTTGCATAGTGTCTGGCATATAGTACATACTCAATAAATATTAGCTGGGATCACTGGCTACATTGCCATCATTATCCTAATCATTAGTAGTAATAATAATGGTATTAATAATTCTTATTTATTTAGCATTCATCCTGTTCCTTTCAAAGAGAGTTCTTCCAGCAGAAATCCCCACCAAAGTCTGAGTGTTCTTTCAATACAACCCTCACCTGTCCAGACTTCCACAATTTGGAGCCTTACCAGAGCTCATGTGAGATTTGAATTTAACAACATTTATTAAGCACTTACTGTGTGCCAGACTCTGGAATAAGCACCTACAAAGGTACACAAGACAGTCCCTGCCCACAGTCTCCTGAAAAACAGACAAGGACGCAGCTCAGAGTGGCAGCTTCTCTTGGGGATAGTCACTCATCCTTCATGATGGCATCACCCCAACATCACCTCCTCCAGAAAGGCTTCCCAGCTTACTCCAGCATCCTGAATTCTCTCCGATGAAGTTCCACTGTCACATGATTCAGCAGTTCCTTGATGAGAAGAAATTATTATCCCTTATGCCCTTCCATGGACTCAGCTCTGCTGATCTCAAGTGGGTGATATTCTGAAGATCCATTTCCTTTTCCTTTGTATAAATGGGACATCTGAGGGAAGCTGGATCTGCCTTCTGTTCCTTACCCCCCTGGTCTCATAGTGTAAAAAACAAAAAATAAACGAACAAACAAAAAACACCAACAACCCTTGACCTGGAGGTCACCAGCTTGGTTTAATCTCATTTTTGAGGACTCAGATGAGACACTTCCCTTTCTCGCCCCAAGAGTCTCCATCTACAAAATACGGCTGCCTCCTGGGACTGTCATGATGACCAACACATCAATCACAGTGCGGCTGGTGCATAAACGGACCAAGGCATTTCCATTCTCTCCTGTACCTTCTCTCTGGAAATGCCACTGACTGGTCACACTTCCCTGCAGAGCCTGGACCCCAGACAGGGCCGGAGAAGTCACATGCAATTAAAATTTCATTACCTTTACCAAGTAGAGTACAGTACATTTACTAATATAATTACACTGCAATTCTCAAAGCCAGTGAACAATGTGCATTTACGAGGTGGTGTCCTCATTAATTACAGCCCCTTCTCTCTTCCCAATCCATAGTCTCACCCATCTTCCCCATCACTTTCTACTGCTCAGAGGAACAGCCCTCATTTCCTTACAAGACATATGAGGGTGGGGATTCAAGGACTGCTTTTATTTCTCCTCTTTGACTCTTTCAGACATCCTGAGGGCAGACTGAGGAGAGCAGAGGAGAGAAGTTCAAAACACCCCTTGCTGCTTCTTTTTTTTTTTTTAAAGATTTTATTTATTTATTCGACAGGATAGAGACAGCCAGCGAGAGAGGGAACACAAGCAGGGGGAGTGGGAGAGGAAGAAGCAGGCTCATAGTGGAGGAGCCTGATGTGGGGCTTGATCCCGTAACACCGGGATCATGCCCTGAGCCGAAGGCAGACGCTTAACCGCTGTGCCACCCAGGCGCCCCACACCCCTTGCTTCTTGCCTAAGCTCCAGTACCGTGACACTCACCTTGTCTTGTTGGGGCAAAAGCTCGAGATGCATGCACGTGAATTTCTGATGCTCTCCCCCGCACACACTCCTCACCTGGACAAATGCCTTCTCCGCATTCCCTTATGCAGGGCTGCCGGCCTTGAAGAGGTAAGACCTCAGAGTTGGGCCCATTTTAGGAAACCCAAAGCAAAGCAACAAGTTGGCCCTGCCCGGAGCTGGTGCCCTCACAGAGCTGGGACAGTCCTGACATCCCAGCACAACACTGTCATTGGGTCCACACAGTGCAAGACTCTTTCATGTCATTGTGGCTGTGATGTGCAAAACGCCTTGACTTCAGCTCTCTTACATCTTATCTCTTCTGGTTTTCACATGGGCTCAATGATGTGAGTATTCTTCCCATTTCTCAAGGGACAAACCGAGGCTTAAAGAGATGAAATGGTTGGACCAAGAATACTCAACTAGACAGTTGTAGGACTGGGATTCAAACCAAGTCTTCTGGGAAGCCTCCCCTCTCCCCTCTCTGTGGTGGGAAATGGGAAGAGCCAAGGCTTCTCCAGCCCTAAATCTTCCAGCTCTGACACTTCCTAACTGGGAGCCCTCCTGCAAGTCACTTAACTGGCCCCCTCTGGTTCTCACTCAAAGAATCCTTCATAGCCCCTGAGTCGTAAGTATAGGTTTACTGCTGTGATTATTTTCAGGCTTTCACATTAAACTATAAGCTTCTGATTTTATTCATCAATGTATCCTCAGTACCTAGCAGAGTGCTGGACTCGTAGAGGTACTTAATGAGAATTTATCCAACAACTGAATGAACAGATGAATAAATAGCCAAATAAAAAGCTCTCATTATCTGTGTGATATCAAGAGACGTACTTTCTGATCTTCCATTTACATCTACTCTGCAGCGCTATTGAGAAAATTAGAGATAAAGTCTATAAAACATACAGCTCAGTGCCTGACACATAGTAGGTACTTAATAAATGGGGGCTTCTATTATTATGTCTTAATGAACACTCCAAAGCCAAGTCTCCCCCCCACACACACACATCAAGTTACCTCTGCCTTCAGGAAAATGAGGGCTTCAGAAGTTATCGATGGGACATGTACTGTGTCACTGACATTTTCATACAGATGAAAAAAGTCCGTTAAAGCCATCCCCTGCATATTGGGAGCTGAACTGGTAAATTGCTTTCTCAGCACACCACGTTTGCTGATACCAATGTGATCATCACTCGTGCTCAAACCCTGTCCTTGGTCCCCAGCCCCTGCAGCAGGCAGCGTAACAAGAACTCACTTCCACTGAAGGTCTTCAATTTTCAAAAAAGAAGAAAGCCATAGTGTTCTTTAAAGCTTGAGTGACCAGTCTGACTCTTGGTTTTGGCTCAGGTCATGATCTCAAGGTCATGAGATCAATCCTAGCGAAGGCTCTGTGATCAGCGGGGAGTCTGCTTGAGATTCTCTCATTCTCCCTCTGGGCCTCCCTCCACTCATGCTCTCCTCAAATAAATAGATAAATCTTAAAAAAAAAAAAATGCTCGAATGACCAGATAGGAGCATTGCCTTGGGGGACTGGGAACCCAAGCAACAGCTCGCAGTTTGTTGAGTACTCTTGTATAAAGCACTCCTATGGTGGGTCTCAGTTTGCCCATCTGTGAACTACAGGTGGTACCCACCTCATATGATTCATGTGAGTAACGTTAATCATAGTGACAGTATTGAGGGTTCATTATATGTCACAAACAATGCCGAGAGCTTGGCCTCATCCCCACATGTTTTCAACAATTCTTTTCAGATTAGATTATTAGAAGAGAAATGGAGATTCAGAGAGGTTAAGAAACATGCCCAAGCATGTAGGTGACAGATCAAGGATTCAGACCCAAGATCTTGACCACCAAGCTATCCTGCACTGATCAACATGGGGTGAGATGAGCTTAGCCCCTAGGGGACAGGTGTCCCCAATGTTCTGTGATATTAGCTCCAACTCTGTCGCTAGCTTAAGGATGAATGTAACAGATCACATTTGGGGCCTCAGGTCCTCCATCTGTGAAATTAGGGAGTTGAACTAGGTGTTATTCAAAGCTGTTTTGCACGTAAACATCCTAGACTAAGATGTCCCAGATGTGGGTCTAGTGTTAGACAGAGAGATGATTCATCTATTGTTCGTTGACCTGACCCCTGTAAGCCCAGCTGAAGGTGGTAAAATTCAGAACACTGGATATGAGAATCAGACAAGCCAGGGTTAAAATGTCAGCATTGGTTCCTTCCTGCTGGGTGAAACCCCTTGTGCCTCAATTTTTCCATCTGTGAGATGGGGATAATACATCCAATCTCACAGAGCACTTGTAAGAGTCAAAGTCAACCCACCTGCCCCAGCCAAGCAAGTCTTATGACCCAGTCGCCCCCACCTCTCAGACCATATCTGCTCCTAGGCTTACTCTCTGCCACTCAGTCCTGTCCACATGCTCCTGCCTCAGGACTTTTGCACCTGCTCTTTTCTCTTCCCCAGCATCCTTCCTCCAAAAAGCAATTGACTCACTCCCTCATCTCCTCCAAACCGTTGGTCAAATGTCACCTTCCCTTAGAGCCTTACCTGATCTTTCTATTTAAAATTTGCAAACCTCTCTTTTCACCTGCCCACAGTCTGCCAAGCTCTCCCTAACTCTTGACCCTGCTGCACTTTACTCTGTAACCCCTTCTCACCATCTGACATGCATTGTCTGTCTCTTCACACTAAAATGTTATGGTGTCATGAGATCACCAACCTATTTCACTGCAGTATCCCCAAAACCTGGAACAGTGTCTGACACGTATTACGTGCTCACTGAAGACATGTTGACTAAACAAATACATGGACAGTATTATTCAAGGAATAAATACTCTTTCCTTTCCTTCTTTTTCATAAGTCCTGCTATTTATTGAATACTTACCACAAACCAGGCCCAGTGCTAAGCACTCTACTAACAATATCCAAATATGGGGTCATTGCCAGTACTTGGAGCTTCAAACAACTTGCTCTCCCAGGAATCCAAGATGCACTCTCTCTACCTGTCATTCTTCGCATCCCTGGTTCTCCCCAGACTGGTCTCTCAGATGTGTTCAAGGAACCAGTGAATCTTTTAATTAAAACAGTCTGCTGTGATGAATCTGTTATTACAGAGCCTTACCTATGTAAAACATTAATAATACAAATTTCATATGTTTATGTCAGTGCCAAGCATTAATTTTTAATAGCCAAATGTATGAGTTATGAAAGGCATTAATGCAAACCAAATCACCAGCTGAGGATGAAAAGGAAATCTATTTTTTTAGGGTAAGCAGTGGCGGTGAAATATTATTGTGGCTTCCAAGCAAGAAGAAGAAAATATCTCTTCACCCATCCACAGCAAGTAAATAAATAAATAAAAAGACCCAGGTGAAGAACGAACTTTATCAGCACCTTAACATCTGTTCTAAATTGGAGCAGAGAGCTTTCACTTTTGTCCTGCTGGATCTCAGGCGACAATTTCTTTTTTTTTCATCAGTAAACCAAAATTTTATTTTATTTTATAATAATTTTTTATTATGTTATGTTAGTCACCATACAGTGTATCCTTCGTTTTTGATGTAATGTTCCATGATTCATTATTTGCATATAACACTTGGGTGACAATTTCAAAGCAAGGAGTTTATACAAAAATTGTCCTAATTACCCACCCTGGTCACATTAGCACCCCTAGGATAAAAAAAATAATAACGATGTGTTATGTTTGTACAGCATGATAGATTGACAAAGCACTTTCCTTCATTATCTCCCTGAGTCCTTCGACTCTGCAAGAGAGGAGAATGTATGCCTATTTTACAGATGAGCTCATTGAGGCACAAAAAGTTTTGGTAACAAGGCTAGGACTGCAGTGAGTATTTGTGAGCAAATAAAGCAAGTGGGCAAGAAAAGGCAAGGAAAAAGAAGGGGTGGGAAGAAGACTGGCCGGCAGGCCAACAGGAGAATGTGAAGGAGGGGGAGAGAAAGGAAGGACAGTGGATGTAAGAAGTCTGACATTCAGAAAACTCTCCAGCTGCCATACATCTGCCCTTCTCCAGGTCCATTTCGGTCCTCATCAGCCCTCCTCTGGGGCCCAGGAAGCTCATACCTAAGGACTTCCTCACCAGCCTTCCTCCTTCTTGCCATCAGCCAATGGGAAGTCCCCAGGAGAGTGGCGGGTACCTTTTTCCTGTGCACCCTGACCTCCCTGCTTCATTCAGCACCACCTCCTAGCAATGACGACACCCCTGTACACTTCCAGCTCCCACCAGGGCCCCCCAAAACCCTCTGTCCTCCCCCTGTCTCTTTATCCCTAGAGATGCCAACAGCTCCCCACTGATGCTGATCTCTGGGTACCTGAATCACCTGTGTTTGCCCCCCTAGCTCTGCTCACACCTTTGTAATTGGTCCTTCCAGGAAACCCTCTTCAACCGAACCATCCTGAATTCATTGAGGATGATTTCTCTGTCCTGCCTGGCACCTGACCTACACATGAGTCCTCTCACCACTATTATAGATGAAATTGGATTACCGATATGGAAGCTGATCAGAAACACGTCAGCTATCACTCCCCTGGAACTTCTCACCTCACTAACGGGCATCTCAGGCAGTTATTTCTAACTAAGACTTGAACTTCCAGCCTCTGCAGTCAGGTCCTGTCACATTCTTATGGTTAACTGGAATAGTTAGAAGCAGGTGCTGCCCTCCTTGAGAAGGTGATAACGGGAAGAACATTCAGTTCCTTCCAGACAAAGAGAATGACAGCGTATCGATGCATATTTGACACTACGTAGAAATTATTTAAATATTTTATAAATGTATCTATGTGCCTTCATGTGTAACATTTATGTGTTTACGTACCTACCTCTGAAATAGGTATTAGTATCTTTATTTGTAGATGAGGAAATTATGCTCAGGGGCCATGACTGACTTGCTTTTCTAAGATAATGCAGTTATTTTATTATTATCATCGTCATCATCATCATCATCATCATCAAAGTGTGTCTTTCATGGAGTGCTGACTCTGGAGCAACATAGTGAACACTACGAATCATTACAATGAATCATCTCACTAACCTTATTAGATAGTCAGACACTCCCATTGCCCGGATGAGGAGATCGGGGCTTAGGTCAAGGGAGAATTCATGCATTTGAGCTCAGGTTTGCTGATTCTAAAGCATATACCCCTTACTGGGATGTCATAGGAAACCCAAGAGACGAGGCTCTCATCTGTGTTGTCCATCTTGATCTCACACATGGCCTGTGCCATGAAATGATAAGCACTAATTCATTCTCAGCCATCTTCCAAGGCTACTGCACACTGGGGCCAACAGCTCCCATAATCAGCCGGAAGACCATGTGCTCCTAGCCGCCTGCCCCATCCACTTGCCACATCTCTTCTCTGATGCTCGTAGATATTTTTAATCTCATCGAAGATTGAAGTCAAAGATAAAATCCTAAGATGATCAAAGTAATTATCCCTGGAAAAGAACCAACCCTGTGGCTCTTCGAGTCTAATAGATTTTTTTATTTTAATTTTAAAAGTCATGTACTGTTATAATATCATGTGTTACAGAAGGGAATCAAGTAAAAAATGAATACCAGCCTCGTCTCATCTGGCTCCAAACCCATTTCTCAGAGGTAACCACTATGTATAATTTATGTCTTGACCCCCAGCAGAAATTTTAATATATTTTGTACAGATGGGATTAGGTTAGACAAACGGTTCTACAGCTTCATTTGTTTCCTCTAATAATAAATCTTAGACATCCTTCCATAGCAGTACATATACTTCATTCATTAATTCATCAAATATTTATGGAACTCAGCTGTGCCAAGCACTACGTGAGGTGCCAAGTTCACACTGGTGAATGGACTGGTCCTCACCATCACTATCACCTCCATCCTCCATCCGAGCAGCTGACCAGTGCCAAGCCCTACACATTGGCCTTCTGTTATTATTAGGACAACCCGTGACATGGGTACTATTAACATCTCCACTTTCCGAATAGAAAATAAGGTATAATAAGTTAAGAAATCCACACGAAGTCATCCTGTTAGTTACTGGTGGGTTCGGGATTTGAACCCAGATCTCAGACTCTTAAACAAACACATAATGTCCAAAGGATCTTGTCGTCACTGAGTTCACAATCTGTGAAGTAGAGTGGAAGGGGAAACGTATAATATACACATATGGCAAATGCTAGTTATAGAAAACTAACAGGGTGCATGATATCATTTGGTACCTTATACCATCATTTAATTAACTATTTCCTCACTGATGGACATTTGCATCATTTCCAGTATTTCCTGATTACTAATGACATAGAGTGAACATTCTGGTCGACCCAGCAGTGGGCAACTGTGTTGAGAAGATAAACTCCTCAAAATGGAATTACAGAGGCAAACGGCATTTGCCTTGTTTATTTTGATAGATATTCCCAAATTGCCCTGCAGAAAGTGATGTCAGCTTGAGCTCCCACGTGCGGCGTCTGTGAGAGCCCGTTTCCATTTTCTCACCAGGACTAGCTGTTAGAAACCGCTTTAGTCTTCGGTGAAAAATAGAATTTCATTTCTGTTATTTTCATCTTGTTCCTTTGAGCCTACTCCCATGCGTTTGTTAATTGTGGTCACTTCTCCATTTTGACTCATTATCTTGAGAGAGTGTGTGATGTAAAGAAAAGAACTTGAGATCAGGACACAAGAGATCTGGGATGGGGTCACCCGCTCCAAAAGTTGCTAGCTGAGAGGTCAGCACTGGGGCCCTAGAACTCAGAAATACTGGGGCTGCCGCCTCCTCCAGGACCACCCTTGGAAGGTTCTGTCACCAGGCTCCTCGCGGGGGGTCCACTAGGGGATTCAGCCGCCCCACACAAGTCACTCCCAAAGCCTTGGGATGGAGTGCCTCAACAGGGGGGCTGTCAGGTTCCCCCATGTCCACTCTGAGCTTACAACCCACGAGCTGGATCCCTAATAACACCCTGAAGTGAGAGAAGCTCGCTGTCCGTGGACATTCACGTGAGGAAACGTGCTTCCTCCTCTCCTCCCACCTCATGGCCGAGGGGACCATGCAGGGGAGACAGAGGGGACAGTGGACCTCTCCTCTCAAACCCCATAGCAGCCACTGAGATCTCTCCACTCTAGACTTCATGGGTGGTAAAGAGAACTTTGCATCTCCTATGAGGCTAGAGTTTTAAAAACAGACAGACTTGAATCTTAATCATCAAAATAAGACTGTTTTAATACCAAAAGTAACTGATAGACAGTCCTGGAATCAGCCTGAGCCGTCGTGACGAGAGCCCTCCACCGGGCGTGAAAGCGGGGAGTGGCGGGCACAGCTGGTGGTAGTTATGAGGGGGAAGAATTTAAGCATTTCGTGTTTATATCCCAACCAGTTAAGACTCTTCATTATTAGTAAATAATGAGAGGATTGACTCAGCCGGTCTTTTCTACTTCTCTAATTCTGAGATTACATGATTTATTCATTCATTCAACACGCATTTGAGAAGTACTTATGCACCAGGAGCCGTGCCAGCCTGTAAGGCTGAAGAAAGAAAAGAGCGTTCTCCCCGTCCTGCAGGGGCTCTGCGCCCACGGGAAGACAGGCTCCACAGAGCAACGGCCACACCACGGCGTGGTAAGGCTTAGAGGTGCACGCGAGACCCAGTGGGACGGAGGACAGGGGAGCTGAAGAGCCACTGGAAAAGGTGAACTGAGTATCAAATGATGGGAAGGACGCTGCTGGTCAAGAAGCAGGGGGAGAACATTCCAGGCAGAAGACATTGGTTGTCCTTAGAGGAACTGCAAGGAGGTCAAGACGGCTGGAGCGGGAGCAAACAGGTGCGGTTAGGGAGACGATCCCACAGAGAGGAGGTGGGAAGGCAGGCCGAGGAGCCTGGACTCGGCCCCTACGGAAATGGGGAGTTACAGGAAGTGTGGGGACAGGAGGCATCATGGTCAGTGTGTGTTTTCCAAGGATGGCTCTAGATCCAGTCTGGAGAGTGGATTGCGGGAGCTGGGACGAGAGGAAAGCGGAGGCAGAATCAGGCCCTGCTTCTAATATCCCCTGGGTGTCTAAGCGCCCCGAGGAGGCAAGGCCAGGAAAGCACCTTGCCTGCCTTTCCTTCTGTCCCCACAGCTTAAGCAAGAACAATTTCCTCTCCTTTGCAGAGGTGCTGTCCCAGCAGGGGGGGACCTGTCAAGACAGCCAGCCTGAAAAGGAGAGACGGTGGAACAAGGAAGGGAGAGAGCTCCTTGGCTTTCATGGCTTTAAATTCTGCCCCAGTGAATTTCTCCCTGACATAACCCACAGCAATGCTGATGAGGCCCCCCTACATCCAACACAGGCCTAGATTCACCAAGTAGCAGTGCTAGCATCTTCCATGAAGAAGGCACATGAAAAGTGCGTGCCCGCCCTATGCTCATGGCAAAGCTTGTCAAAGAAGGGGGAGGGCATCATCCTTGTGTGAGCACCCTCTTGTCACAAACCAGTCTCACAGATCAGAGCACAGCACCCTGCTGGTGGTGATGCTGTCCTCGAACTTGCTGGTTTATTGCTTGCTTGGACACAGAGAAAGAGAAATCGGGGGACTACTGAATGGGGTCCTGTCCGTCAGGTTGAAGCAGTTAAACAGCAGCTCATGAAGAGCCCACAGGATGGGGGATATATGGACATGCTTCTGTGGCATCTTCATCCTGAGCCCCAACTCTGTCCCGGGGCCCACAGCCACGGTCCTACGTGTCCCGAGAGACCCCACGTGGCCACCTCCCTCTCTCGGCACAGATGTGACATTTGTACCTTCTCTTTTTCCTTTTCTCATCTTTTCCTCGATGTCTTCCTCCACGCCCCCACCACCCTTCCAAATAATTCTTACTCACCCTGTGTCCATGAATTGTATAACCTTCCCCACGTCTGGTTCCATTGCAGGAAGTGGTATTTAGATCACAAAGGCAGAAGGGAAGGGATGTGTTGGTCTCCCAGGGCTACCAGAACAAATCATAAACAACAGAAATGTTCTCACAGGCCCAAAGGCTAAAAGTCTAAACTCGAGATGTCAGAGGGCCATGCTCTCTCTGAAGTTATGAGGGAAGCATCCTTCCTTGCCTCTCCCTTAGTTTCTGGTGGTTCCCAGCATTCCTGTGCATTCCTTGGCTTGTGGCTGCATTATTCCAGTCTCTGTCTCTGCCCTCACGTGTTTCTGCCCTCTGTGTGTGTGTGTGTGTGTGTGTGTGTGTGTGTGTGTGTGTGTGGCCCCTCCTCTTATAAGGACACTAGTCGCTGGATTTAGGACCCACCCTAATCCAGTATAACTTCATCTGAAATTAACTACATCTACAAAGACCTTATTTCTAAATAAGGTCGACTTTAGAGGTTCCAGGTGCATATGAAGTTGGGGGGGACATTCTTCAACCCAGTACAAGTGTCAAGATCCTTTGGAGCAGTGCGTTAAGAGAAAATCAGGCCATTTGCACTACGAAAATTAAGCTCTTGCTAGAATTTCTCCAGGACCTAATAATGCTAAAATAGACTCTTTCTCCTGCCCAACGTTGAGCCATCTGACCACAGATTGTTTTTAACAGCCAAGTGAATGGGGCTTACCCCAGGACCCTAGAATCTGGACCTCCTGACCCCAAATTGGGTTCTTTCCGTGTCACCACACTGCCTCGGGAAAACAGGTGTGTGTGTCTGTCTCCACGTGGAGAAACATTGGGTTGCCTGAGGGGATGGAGCCAATGACCCAAAGAGAATGAGGCAGGCAGGATCCGCTTTCTCAGTGTTGTGGTGCCCAAGGCCTGGGGCTGGGGTTCCGAGGGGCAGGGCTGAGCTATGGCCTTGGCTGGGAGACACTAGACAAGGTTAGCTCAGCGTCCAGACTGTTCCACCTTCTAGCAAGGAGCCTAGTGGTGAGTCAGTCTCACCACGCTCTTGAGTTGGAAAGGGGAAGGTGGTCTCATATGGCATTCATAAAACCTTTTCTAGTAAGATGCAGATGGGTTTTGATCCTTGCCTCTGCTCACTGGTATAAAAAGGGAAGTTGAGTGGTTTCCAGGACCTGAGCATGGCAGATGCCTTTTTTTTTTTTTTTAACCAACTCATGTGAGCCTCAATTGCATCCAGGTCAATGCAACGAATGGCAGCCTCAGGACTCAACTCAGCTCCTATCAGGTGAGAGCCTGTATAGTCCCAAAAAGATGAGAGAGAGAGAAGGAAAGTGGGGGAGGGGGGCAGATAGAAATAGATGAACTTGAATGTAAAAGTGCCAAGTTTACTCCCATCTGCCATAACCCCAAGGCAGGTGCACGTGGATGGACACAGCCGTGAGCACGCGTGGAGGGTGGGTTAGGAGAGGCGCAGACGGCTGCCCGGTGTCTGGAGTGTGCAGTCCTGGATAGACTAGCTGGCTGGCCTGAGACCGAATCCCAAACCTGCAATTTCCCTGCTTCACAACCTCCAGCTATGCCACTGCTGTTGGCCTCGGCTTCCTTACCTGCAACCAGGACGGTACCCTGGTGGCTGTGCGCGTTGAATGAGCTCGTGTACTTTTAGAATGTATTTGCACACCCACCCTGTTCCAAAAAGGATTTGTGGCACCTATGAGATAATATAGACACAGCACTTAGCACATTGTTTAGCATGTAATAGGTCCTCAATCAACGTTAACCTTCCTTCCGAAAGAAACCCGCAGCAATTCAGTCTAATTCAATGTGGAGAGAATGCAGCAGCCGAACTGAATTAGGGAAATGTAGATATTTCTAGAGGAAAGTAGTCTTAGTAAGTAGATCACCTATTCTTCCAATAAAAAAAATAATAACTTCGCAAACTAGGTAACAATGTGAAAAAATGTTATGATGTAAGGAAAAAGGCAGTGAAATAAAATAAATCTGTAAAGTAGGGAAGGCAGTAACTAACACTGCATTTGCATGAGGCTTTGTACACTGTGCTGCTCTAACAAGACAGAGAAATTTTACCTCCCTTACCCCCCCCCACCCCGCGCCCTGCAGAATTTCTTTTGTAGGAAATGGCATGAGTTTGGGGAGGTTATTTGGGAAGAGAGAAGCTAAATGTGGAAACTAACCCAAGTGAGACAAAGGAGAGACCTTTCCTGTGACTCCAGAGAAGAACAGTCATGGATGAGAAATTAAGCAGGAAAGGAAAAGGGGACAGAGCAGAAAAAAAAGCAGTAGACCACCTGTTGCAAATACCTGGGACCCTTCCGTGAGCCCCCACACCAGTCAAGTTCTTGCACAAGTGATGGGGGGCTTGCCAGGGCATTGAGGGAAGTGGCTGAACTTTGTGTTCAGACAGATGTGAAGAAGAAGAAAAATAACGTGTTACAGACAGGATCACAGCGCAGAGTCAAACCAGGAAGCAGGGGGCATAGAAACACTCAGAAGTTTCTAGAAGACTCCAAACACTCTGGAGGCACTGAGTGGGAGAATGAGGGTGTGTGCTGACATCGGCATTACATTTTTTTTTAAAGATTTTATTTATTTATTCGACAGAGATAGAGACAGCCAGCGAGAGAGGGAACACAAGCAGGGGGAGTGGGAGAGGAAGAAGCAGGCTCACAGCAGAAGAGCCTGATGTGGGGCTCGATCCCATAACGCCAGGATCACGCCCTGAGCCGAAGGCAGACGCTTAACCGCTGTGCCACCCGGGCGCCCCCGGCATTACATTTTTTATACACGAAGAGAGATATAAAGAAAAAATGCATATGGAGGAAAAACTGTTGTTAATATTTTGGTGTATGTCCACGCACGTGCACACACACCCTCGCATGTACAAGTCACATACATCAGATTTTCTGCCTACCACTTACTCTACTCAGCCACGTAGCACGAGGATTTCAGGTGGCACTAAATTTCTTCTTCTATTTCATTTTTAATGGCTGCATAGTATTTCATACTATGGTAGTATATGATTTAACCAATCCTCTGATTTTGGCATTCGCTACTCTAACTAATCTTCCAACGCACGTTTGCATCCATAAATCTCTGCATAACCAGACACAGTTATTACTTCAGGATCCGTCTCTAGAAATAGGACTGCTGGATCTGAGAAGTGTATATATTTAAAGCTTCTGTCCCATTTGGCAAAATTGCCTTCCGCAGAAATTGTACATATTTTTTGCACCACCAGCCATGCACGAAAATGCTCGTTTCCTCCACGTGCTCACTTAGCAATGGGAGCAGTAATTCTCCTTCATCTCTGCCAATTCAATGAGTGAAAATGGCATATCAGTTTTGCTTTAATTTGTCTTTCTTTGATCACCAGTGATATTTTTTTCTCTTGTTTACCAAGCATCGAACCTTTCCACTTCACTTCGGGTACCCATGTCGTTTGCCCATTTTATTAGAGCTTCTTTGTTTTTCTTGTATTCTTCAGTTTCAACCATTTGTCTGCCATATATGCTGTAAATGTACTTTGGTTTATGTTTAGCTTTCTGACTTGTTTATGAAGTTTTTGAAGCATAGTAGTTTTTTTCGTTTGGTTATATCTATCAATATTTTCCTTTAGTATGTGATTTTAAAATATGTTTTTTAATATTTAGAGAGGTTTTCCCCATTCCACAATCAGGTAATTATTTGTTCATTTTATTTTTTTAAAGATTTTATTTATTTATTTGGCAGAGAGAGAGACAGCCAGCGAGAGAGGGAACACAAGCAGGGAGAGTGGGAGAGGAAGAAGCAGGCTCCCAGTGGAGCACGGAGCCCAATGCGGGGCTCGATCCCAGGATCCTGGGATCATGCCCTGATCTGAAGGCAGACGCTTAACGACTGAGCCACCCAGGCACCCCTATTTGTTTATTATTTTTATTTTAAAATACACTTTCTTTCTTTTTTTTTTTTTTTTAATTTCCTTGTCTTCAGTCTACCTGGAGTTGAGTGATCAGTGTAAGGCCGTGATCTAAATCTATGTGTTTGATGAACAGTCAATCATCTTGACATCATTTATTGACTGATCCATTATTTTTCACTCATGTGACACGTCACCTCTGTTGTGAGTGGTATTCCATGAGCCCTTTGTAGCTGAGGTCTTCCCACTGACTCTGTTTGACCTGGTATAAAATCTTGAGTCACAAATTTTTCTCTAAAACTTGATCAAAATTGCTGTGTCATTGTTTCCTATTTAGCTTGTGTTCCCTATTTTTCTATCCTCTGAAAAGCTTTACACAGAAGAGGAGTCATTTGTGTTATGAAGGTTTAAAAGAATTTGCCTAACTACTTAAAATTCTACCATTTGGGGAGGTGGTTCTTGGAGATTCTCCCCCTCAAGCTCTCTCATGTTTGTTGTCCTATTGTTTCGTGTTCACTTAATTCATTTTATCTTTTCTAGACAATCACTCAGTTTATCCAGATTTTCAAAGTCATTAACACAGAGTTTTACATAGTATTTTAGCTTAATTTCCACTTTATCAGAGTTTTGATTCAGTGTTGAATGCTTATGTTTTGTCGCTTTTAATTGGTACGATTGTCAAAGATTGTTCTATATTCATCTTCTTTGCTAATTAAATCTGAAACTGATTTACCAATTCTACTACTCTTCTCTTTTCTAATTTATTAATTTCTGGTCTTAAATATATTCTATTCTGTTTAAATAATTCATTAACATGGCAGGCTCCTTTTTAACAGCCACACAGAAGTGCCAGGCTTCAGGACAGGATCAATGGCGATCCATGTCCCAGGGATGTGAGCTGCATCCCCAGGATGGCCAGGGCCGCTGTTTGGAGACAGGACTCTTACTGGATGGCTCCACATGAATTCAGTGTGCTTTTCATATTCCACGGTACTGATGTGTCCTGCAACGCTTGCTCACAAAGTCAGGGTGAAGGGAAACACCTGAGTGCCCTTGACAAAACACAAACTACCCTGAGAGATCTCAGGTTCCGGAAGACACAAGACAAATGATAGGGATAACGCTGCATAATGAATTGATGGGGATGGAACCGGGAGAGTTTAAGCAGAGAAGACCTGAGTAATGGCAGACAAGTTCACTGCCCTCACATCTCCAAGGGCTGTTAGGGCCTAGAGAGCAGAGTCGTTTGCGTAACGCCCAAAGCTGGGCTAGCAGGCACTCACTGGGAGAGAGATACAGGCTATCCAGAGGTACAGTGTCCAACTAACCTTTGTGTTGCTTCTGTTGTCAATGTCACTCATCCCCAAGGTCACCAGAAACACACCTGCAGTCAAAGTTGACCAGTGATCCTTGAAGTGCAGAAGAACACACCCCATGGGAACCACGGGGAGTATCAGTGAGGTGGGTGCCAGGAATGACTCACTATCAGATTTGAGCTTCTGTTAGGTGATGTGGGAGGGCTCAAGGACGTGGGTTCATTCGAGGATGCCATCAGGAAGTGGGATAATTCTACAACTGGGTATCTGGAAAGGGAAGGAAGAAACAGGCAAGGTTGAAACTGACATAGAAAGAAAAGGACCATCACTCACATCAGCTGGAAGAAGGAATTGTTTGGCATGCTGTATTTGGACCATGGCCTTGTTGCTGTCTGTGTCCAAGCAAGATTACAAAGTGGTCTTGCTTTTTTCTCATTTGCTGCAGTCACCGAATGACCTTGTCCAACTCTGGGGTTCCGTGAGGGTGCTCGTGTCCCACAGGAGAAGACCCTGGCCCAGCAGGAGCACCAGGCCATCTCCTAACAGCACTGAGGCCCAGCTGTAAGCAGGTATTAGGGGCTGCTCCTGTCTTTCATGACCACACAAGAAAATCAGTTCCATAGTTTAGCTCCCATGGGCTCTGACTCCGAGTGTTCAATGCTGACCTTGCTGTCTCCCCCTTAAACTTGACCTTTGTCCAGTGCTCCCCACCTTAGTAAGTGGAACCTGTGCCCACATGGGGACCCAGGTGAGATATTTGGATATCATCCTTGCCTCTTCCCTCCCTCTTGTCTCCTTACATTTAATCCCATCACAAATCCCATTGATTCTGCCTCAAGATTAAACTCAAACCCCCAGAAGTATTGTTGTTCCTGTTGGATCTTGACTGTCCAAATCAGCATCCGGGGAGGAAGCCGCGTGGATGGCCACTGTCCCCTTCTCCACTAGGGCCTGGGATGAGCTTGGATTTTCAGAAAAGCCAAAAGGGGTGTGCTGGTGATGGGTTGTACAGGGCTTAGGGCACAGTCCCCGTGTGGCGTCACTGTGTGTGGCACCGAATCAGAGAAAGAACCCTTTTCCCAACTCCACCAAAGTCTACCACGTGCTTCAGCCATCCTCTTGGTGTCAGGTTGCCAGCAGAGAAGAACAGGTGTGTCCAAAGAAGCTCAAATCTTGAGAAAGAGCACGGAAAACAGAAACAGAGACCTTTGTGGGGGGAACCAGAAGAGACAAATAAGAACAGAATTTTCATGAGCATTTAAAAGCCAGGGGAGACTCAGTCTGGAGGGTTTAGGTCAACAAAATGTGACTACAAATACTCATGTGATTCTGTTCGTAGCCCTAGGCTCGAAAAAAGATGAGATATTTGGATCTCACAATGTCTGTGCCTGGACTAGCGCTTCTCAAGCTTTCAGGGGCAAAAGACCAGTTGGTATTGGTGTTGACTTCCAACCCATCGTGGGCCACTGGGGGGACTGCTATGTGTGACTAAGACATGGTTTCTTCCCCCTACAACTCACCATCTACTTCCAACCACACGCAGGCTGGTCTGGACTCTGTTCAACAAGCCCTTTGATCACATGCTTGGATGTCTCAGCAATGCCAAGTTGCTGCAAAAGGCTTTAAACACTTACTTTCACCCATTTTCTGGACTTACTGCTCCTCCTCCCAAGAGGTGGAACCAGCGGGTGGGGAAGGGCAAGGCAGATGCTTTCTTCCCAGCAGTTCACAGACCAGTACCTTTCTGGGAACCGCAGTTTGTCGAGCACTGTCCTTGACCATCAAAGTCAACGTGATCACTTAAAAGTCACCTAGTCTCATGCCCTCTTCTCAAGAGTGCAGCATTTTGCTCAGTCAGAGTTGACTGAATGTCTCAGACTCGTAGAGGCCAAGATGGAATTAGGACGCAGAGAGAAGTCAGCAAGAATGTGACCGTCCAGTTGCATCTCCCATCAAAGATGGTGTGTCGATGAATTTCTTGTAATTGCTGTGACAAATAAATACAAACTTGGCAGCTTAAAACAGTACTAATTGATTTTCTTATAGGTCTACAGGTCAGAAGTCCAAAATGAGTCTCAGGGGTGAAAAACGAGGCGCGACAGAGCTAGTTTCTTCTGGAAGCTCTGGGGAAGAACTCATTCTTTGCTTCCTTCCAGCTTCTAGAGGCCATGGCATTCCTTGGCTTCTGGCCATGCCACCCCAAGACCTGTCTCGACATCATGTCACCACCTCCAGCCTTTGACCCGCTTGCCTTTCTCTTATAAGGACCCTTTTGATTACAGCTACGGAACCCAGATAATGTCCCCAACTCAAAATCTTTAAAGTGATCACATCCGTAAAGTCCCTTTCCCTCTCCGAGTTAAGATTCCCAGGTCCCGGCAATTAGGACCTGGCCATCTTTGGGCTGACCATTATTCAGCCACCCATAGTAGGGAAAGCATATTTTTTTTGGAGGTGTCTTCCCACCTTGTCTTCCCTCTTGATTTCTACAAAAAGAGGGCTGGACTTAGCCCCTCCTAGGCTTGTGTTCAAATTCCAGCTCGGACATTTCTTTGTTGTGCGACCTGTAACATGTCCTTTTCATCTTTTCTGAGTCTCAGTTAGTCCATCCATAAAGTGGGGTCATCGACCTACCTCACAGGGTTACTGTGAGCATAAATATAAATGAGTACTCCAAGGGCAGAGCACCCCGTAGGTGCTCAGCCAATGTTACTTTGCTTTTGGGGAGTGGCTGGTACTGTACCTTCCTTATCAGTGACTTGGAGCTTCTTTCTCACTAATAACCCCCAGGGGATGCGTGTTATTGTGAGTTCACATGCATTTCTCTCTTGTTTGTCTTTTATCTCCAGGAAATCTGCCCCTGCACCATCTTCCCAGCCAACGCCCACAGCAGCAAAGGCATTTTTCCAGCCTGGCCCAAACCGAGCAGAGACAGCGGGCAGCGCCCGGGAGGCTGGCCACAGGAAGAGACACAGCCAGACCTGCCTCCTCCCTGTCCGCTTTGAGGCCAGACATGAAAGGCCTTTTTAGAGAGATGCAGGGAATTGTCATTAGAGCCTTTCTTCTCTTGATAATGGTCCTGCCAGAACCAGAAGAAGAAAAAAAAAATGTTGATGTGCTATTTATTATAATACGTGGGCTGCAGGGTATATACAACCATGGGAATCATTCTTTAACCAACACGGCTACTGTAACTGTGCCCGTTTTAATACTGTGTACCATCTAGACTTTTTCTATTGGTGGTCTCAGAGAAAAATTATAGAATTTTAGCATTTTAAGGGAACCCGATGCCATTTAACACGTCCTCCAAAAAATCCAACATATCGTGATTTAGTCTCTCCTTGCCTATCTCTAGTGATAGGAAGCTCATTACCTACTTCCTCCAAACTTTTATCTGTTTTCTTTAGGGCCTTGAGGGTGAAAAATAAACATACTCCTTTCCCCTCCTGTTTTGAATTAGTTGTGAAAGAGACAGGCGAGTCAGCTAGGGGATAAACAATCAGCCTCGATGCTCACAGAGGGGGGACTGGAGTAGGAAAATTGGACGTGAGACCAGAATGGGCTTTCTGTGCTTCCCCTCTGGTCCAGGGCCAGCTTGCAGTGAGAAGCGGATCCACAGAGCGGTCTCCCACCACCCAGCCCTTGGGGGATCCTGGCTGCCTCGCATGCCACTTGGGCTCAGGGGATACGGGAAGGCAGCCCTGTGCTGCTTTATGAGAGAGTGGCAGGTGGCCCCTCTCTTCACCCCATTCTCAGGAACCAAAAAATGCAAATTCTCAACGTCTTACTGAGGGGTAAGTCACTCCTCCCTTGGCTCAGAGCCAACAACAGCCTAAAGCCCAGTGGAAGTTTCCTCTTTCAAACTTCCAGGAGTTCCTGTTCTATGGGCCAGCATTAACCCAGGGAGGGGGAGGGTGGTTCCGCCCAGTGTGATTCTTTCAGTCAATCTGTTTGATTGCTTCCTTTACTGAGCCAAAGCCTGCTTGCCATTCAAATCCAGCCACCCTTCCCAGTTCTCGGATCTGTCAAGGACTCCTTGACAATAGCCACCACCATGGGCTCCCTCATCTGGCAACCAAGACCCCACTACTGACTCAGCCTGGGTAAAGTGATCTACTTCTCTGAGTCTCCAGATACTCACATGTGAAATGCAGGTGATGATGGTCCCTCCCTCTCGGGGGTTTATGGTAATTCACTGAGATAACTGGCATATTGTCCTAGTTTCCTAAATACTGGCCCGGTGTCGTTGGCGCCTAGAGTAGCGTAAATATCACATAATATAATATAGCACAGAGCATGGGGCCCAGCAGGTGGAATGACTCCCAGCAGCCGCTCTGGGGAATGTGAAAGAAAACCCAGGACCCAAGCTGCACTGTTTCCCAGACACCTGGTTGAGGGAGAGGGGGCCGAAGAGAACCATGGCTCGCATCTCTGTGCTCACACACTCGTGTCCGTGGAACCCGCTTATTCATCCGTGCAATGTTTTCCCACTCCTGCTCTGGTTCAAGCCCTGCGCTGGGCCCTGAGGCCACTGACGTAGGTCTGAGACTGCCCCGATCCTCACGGAGCCCACACGCCTAGCAAAGGACTGCACGCCTCAAGAGAAGAAAGACGGCCTTCTCGTGGTGTGCTTGGGGTGCTTCCTGGAGGAGGACGCATTTGAAGTGAGCTCAGAAAGATGGCTAGAACTCGATGGGTAGACTATAAACGTTATTTATGCCATAATACGTGCTCCGTAACAAGCCACCCCAAGACTCCGTGGCTTAACACAGTAAGCTCGTGAGTCTGTGCCTGGCTGGGTGGCTTTGCTGATCTTGGCTGGCACTTTCCCACAGCTTGGTGTTGGCTGGAAGTCAGATGGTCTAGAATGGCCTGGATGCAGACAACAGGGTAACTTCTCCACAAGCTTCTCAGCCGGCAGCAGGACTGTCCACAGACAGTGTTCAAGGGGGCACAGGGAAATAGAGGTGAGAGCAAGCCACAATGTGCACGTGATCTTCAAGACTCTTTGTCACATTCCCTCAGAGTTCCATGGCTGAGGCCAGTGTCAAAGGGAGGACCCTGCAACGTCACGGTGCACAGGAAGGAAAGGGGAAGAGTAGAGCCCTTTCATGCAATCAGTCTGCACAGGGGGAGGGAAGAGGAGAGCCGGAGGGGAGGCCGAATGAGCCCTAAGCATAGGAGAAAAAGGAGCTCTCCCCTCCTACCTGGACCCAGGGACACGCCAGTCACCACAGCCCATTTCTTGGGCATCCACACGTGTCCGACATTCAGCACCACTGTCTCATTTCAAGGCAGAAATTCCCATCTTACAGATGAGAAATTAAGGCTTACAGAGTGGAAGAACCAGGATTCTATCCCTGGTCTGTCAGACATGAAACCCTGTGTATTTTTGACGACCTCCCTTTCACGTCCATGAGGAACCGGGAGGGAATTAAAAATTGGACTCAGGTAGTCTGAACCAGAAGTCTGCCTCTGATCTCACCTTTTCTAGAGAGCCATCCCCTTTCTATCAAGCCTCACTTTGCTCCATGCTGCTCTCGCCACCGAGACCCTCCCTGCACTCACCGCCTGCACTCCCGAATCCCTATTTGAGCTTAATTAGGTTTGCACTAAGTTCACGAGTTTCCATAAACTTAATGGGCTCTAAAGAGAAAATAGAGATCTTTCTCGCCAGGTGTTTATTTCCTTCCCAAGTTGTCCCCACTGCACTCTGAGGCTCATTTCCAAGTTCCATCTGGTTAATGGGTGCAGGTGAGATTGAGCAAGGCACCCCATCCCCTCCCCATTGTGCCCCCACCTTGCCTCCATCCGCAGCACACCCAGATGTTCCCCACTCTCCTCCCAAGAAGACGGGAATGAAGTGAGAAACTCGACAGGCCAGGCTCTGCCCTGAATCCAGCCCTCACATCTGGCCCTAGACATCTTTGCAAAGGGCCAGAGACATTTCTTGATTACCTACTACGTGCTAAGCCCTGCACCTATACTCTCTCATTATTTGAGCAAACTGGCAGAATGCGGATTCTACCTCTGTGGACCTTGGCTTCTTTGGAGCTAAGGAAATGGGTTTGTAGGGGTAATTTGCACCAGGTCACCCAACAATATAAATAATAACTCACAATAAACTTTAAGTCTTCTCCGCCAGCAAAGTTCTTCTCCTGTCTACCGCACACCCACCCACCTTCCCTCTCTGTGGACTAGGCGAGCATAAAGGTAGTGATCTTGAAAGCAACAAACCAAACCCCCCAGCCCCCAAGGCAAAGGCAAAAAAACCCCAAAAACAAACCCAACTCAGGAAGTGGCCTCTGGAGGGTGGAGATGACCAAAGTCTTTGTTCTCTCTCCCTTTGTTCTCTTTGTTCCCAGGGAGGCCACTCAAGGCCCAGTCCCAGGACATGTGGTTCCCACTGGTCCTCAGTCTGAGATGACCTTCAGCCAGGTCCCAGGCACATGCAGACGGGGGAGCCAATTCTGCCTGGGGCCCAGAGGGGGCTTGGAGGATAGGGGACCGTCTGAGTGGGTTGTGAAGAACGGGGGCAGTTCACAGAGCGGATGGAGAGGGATAGAGGGAGCCCCGAAACAGGAAATGCAAAAGGCCAGAGACACGAGAGCCTTTGGCTCATCCCCGGAGTGGGTCTGGGATCAGGCGACTTCAGAGGACGAAATGATCAGGGCTATGGAAAGGTAGACGTTTTCAAAGGGCCTCAAGTGTCCGGAAAAGTCGTTTGGGTTTCATCCCGTGCAGAGCGGAGAGTTTTTAAGCGCGTAAAGCAACATGACTGTAGTTGGGATTTGGAAAGCTCAGTCCAGGGAGATTGATTTGAGGAGGCAGATATTAAGAGAAAATGCACTTTGGAGGGCCTGTGACAGGTCAGGTAGCAGACCGGGCACCTCGCTCCTGCCCAGGGAGCTTTGCCAGGGATGCTGGCACAGGAGTCTGCAAACTCGGGTGGGGGGCGGGGGGCACCTGCCCCCTGCTGCCTGTTTTTGTAAATCACATTTGAAAAACTACCGTCTCCGTCCATTTGTTCATGTACTATCCCTGGTTGCTTTCCTACTGCAAGAGCAGGGCTGAGCGGTTGCCACCAAGACTGCCCTGCCTGCAAATCCTAAAATATTTACTATCAGACCCTTTCCAGAAAAAGCTTGCTGGTACCTGTGTGTGAGAGAACTGCTACTGTCCCCATTCTACCCACGAGGAAACAAAGGCCCTGAGAGATGAGGCCACTGGCCCAAGGTCACACAGCCTACAAGTGGAGGCAGGGAGGTGGACAGGGAGGCCTGTGGCAAAATCGTAGAGTAAAACCAGAAAGTTGGCCTCAGAAAGCCTGACCCCCAAACCCACTGTGGCGATCCCTGTGGCACCACCCGGTCCCCTTGGGTCCAGCCACCACTGAAGGCAGCCGAAGGGACTCAGGCGCCTCTGTGTCAGCCAGAGCCCTCGCTCTGGTCCCCAAACCAGCATCAAATGACTAATTTAAAACCTAATGCTTCCACCATGTCCGCCCCGGCTGCCCCTTCTTCGGCTTATCGCATCCTATTCAAATCCAAAATAAATTATTTCAGCTCTGCAGCCTTTGGATAAAGAAAAAAAATGAAATTAAAAAATAAAAAAGGAAGAAGGAAAAGCTTTGAAGGGACAGCCTGCCTGCCTCCCTCCCTTGCCTGCACTTTCAGGCCTTTTTTCTAAGCCGGCATTGATAACCTCCGGGGGATGCTGGGCCCCAGGCTGCAGGGACAGAGCCACGCCTCCTCCCAGACCCTCCATCTTCCACAGGCAGCAGGACAGGGACAGGCAAAGGTTTGGGCACACGAGGGTCCTCTATGTCCCTCCAGTTTCACAAAGCCCCGTCCACCTCAATCGATCACAATCCCGTGTTTTCAGGGGGGAGGACTGCTGGGGAGAAGAAGGGGGGTGGGTACCCATCGATAATCATTCATTTCTTCTTCAAGTTTGTATTACTGAGCCTCGGCATATATGCCAGGTGCTGGGCTCAGCCCGCCGTGTGCCATTGTCATCAAACCATCCAGCCCACTGCCCTTCCCAGTTGGCAAAGCCTTTCCTCTTTGATCTCCCCAGACCCTCCCGTTAATTCTCTGAGCAAGCTGGGGGTGAGATCGTGAAAGAGCTTCCCTCCGCGGTTGGGGTAGGTAAGCGGCAGAACTTCTGTTTCCCCCCCTCAGAGCTCCGGTCAGCAGAAGGTGGTGGTTAAGTCGGGCCAGACTGACTTGGGCTGTGTGATCATAAGACAGGACGCTTCCCCTTGCTGAGTCCATTTTACCCATTTCCTAAATGGGGAAAAAACGGAGTCTATTTTGCGGGGTCAGGATGGAGCTTAAAATGAACGGTAATCAGAATTTTGTGCAATGCTTGACACGCAGTAAGTTCTCCCCGAATGATGGCCTGGTCTGCTGTCGACGCTGATGTTGCTGATGGAGAATAATGACCAAGGTGGAGGGGAAGGACAGTGGCATTATTTGGCACCACAGCTGACTCCCTGTGGCCCTGACTCTGCCTCGGCGAGATGCCAAAAGACTGGGGTGGTCTGGACGGTACCACACACGTCCTCCATGGCCTTTGACAGATTATCTTACTTCTCTCGGCTCGGTTTCCCCGCCACAAGTGAGGGAGATGGGCAAGACAATCTCTAAGCCTTTGTGTTGGTCTCACTTGCTAGGCATTTAAGCCCCAAGAAACCAGAAAGGACAGTCCCAGGCCCTGGGTGGTGGGGACAGAGAGAAGGCAAAGCCAGCGCAGACTCCTTGCAAATTGAATGCCTCGGTTGTCTTTAAAGGAGACATGCTCCTCCCCGCCCTGGGCAGCTCAGACAGGGTGTCTCTTCTGCCTTCCCTGATTCCAGAAGGATGGCTGTGGACAGAGAACGCTGGCAGGAAGGATCAGAAATGTGTCACAGATTTCCTGAGCATCTCAGAGGGACTCCGTGTGCATAGCAGCTGGGGGCCATCCTTGAGAGGGTGTTTGAGGAAACTGCTAGAGGGTATCTCCTGCGGAGCACACCTGGGGCTGAGGATGTCTTCCCCACCCTGGCTCTTGCCTGGGGCCTGCGCAGTCTCCACCCCAAGTGGATGGGCCAGGCTCACACGCCTTCTGCGCTCAGATGGGATGGTCCACGTACAGGGGATGCCCAAGACACAGCCATGGGCTTTTGCCATTGCCCCCCTGTCTGGGAAGGGGTGCAGATGGGAACCAAGACTCCACAAAAGGACAGGCTGATGTCCAGCCGCCGTATGAGGTCAGAGGCAAGTTCATGAACCTGTCTTCCTCTCACTCTCCCTATGCTCCAGGCTCCCAGAACTGTCTCTGGTGCATACCGACTCACAAGTAAATAGTGGCTTGTGTACCATTCCATGTCCTGAGCCCAAAAATGACCCTGAAAGCCCTGGGAGGGATCTGCCCTCGGCTTTAATTCTTCTGAGGAACAATTACCCTCCAACCCTTGGCTCAGGACAGTCCCTCTCCACAGCCGCAAGTCCAAGCAGGGTCATCGGGGGCTCCTCGTCTCAGAGGGACCCTTCCTGTGGCCTCTTGTCTGGGAGAATCCCAGTCGCCTCTGGCTCTACGTGTATGGCACGGGAGAAAGAGACGGAAGGCATTGGGGGTGTGACCTGTCACCCCCACTCCCCACCTGAAATGCAGTCCGGCCACCCCTCAGCTGTGTAACTTTGAGCAAGTTCATGAAACTTCCAGGTGCCTTTCTCTGTACGATGGAAAGAACCATCCCCGCAGCCCAGACTTGTCAGCAGGACTGAAAGCCATAAGCTTGCCTGGGGTTGGGGGTTCCTACTGGGGGATGGGGGCAGTCGTTGCTTGTTTATCGTGTGTCAGGCAGCATGCTAAAGGCCCACGCGTGCTTTCCACGGCAGGGAGACTGAGGCCCCGAGAGAACCAGTGACTTGCCCTGTATCCCTTAGCTACCACACGACAGAGCCAGCTTTGGAAACAGGCTCTTGGACGCTATGCTCCTCGGCTTTCTTTCATCACAACAGGCCTGGCGCGGTCCCGATCGTGATCGCCGCCTTGCACACCAGGACTCTGACGCTCAGGGAGGTTAAGGGCTTGCGCAGAGCCATGCGGGGGCTGAGCTGTGTGGTTCCCGTGTGGCCCGGCTGGAGGTGGAGCTGGTCCCACTGACCCCAACCCCCGGACTCTCCCCATGACTCCCAGCTGCCTCTTTTCATAACGTTCTGCTTTTTAAAAAGAAGGAAAGAAAAAAACTGCCCTGAACACTTAGCAGCAATGAAGCCGATGGAAGACATCACATTGGTATTAAATTATGGATTGAGCTGGGCTGGCAGCCCACTCCCTCCCCCTGCCACGCTCCAGCCTCCGCGCCCACCTCTGGGCCGGCCTCTGACAGCTTGTCAGGAAAGGTTTCTCTGCACTTTGGGTGACTTGCTAATGGGCTGATTATGTCACTGGTGTGACCAGGAGGGAGTGAAGAAGCACCTTGGCTTAACCTCCAAGCCTCTACAAGGAGCTTTCACCTTCGTCCAAAGAAGAGCCAAGCCCTCTGGGTGGGGGGTGGGGGGTGGGGGGCAGAGGGGTGGCTGCCTGACCTTCTCCCCCTGTGCCTTTTCCCAACTGGCACTTAAGGCAGGCAGTCTGCTATAGGGAAAGGTTCAGAGAGACCAGACCTTCAATTCCAGCTCTAATTACTTACCTAGCTGTGTGACCTTGGGGAAGTTGCTTGCCTTCTCTGAGCTTTGGCTTCCTCCTCTCTACTGTAGGGATAAATAACGGTACATACCACATAAGGTCCTGACAAGGCACAGGTAAGGTGAAAGGAGCAGGCTCAGCGACGAAGACTGAAGCTGGATCTCAGGCTTCTTGAGTCTAGTGGGTCGGTAGAGATGACATGGCGGGAGCCGGCAATTAAAACAAAAAATAAATAAACTGTACCTCTGAAAAAAATTGAGATGGGGGAAAAGGGTGCACTGATGAATGATGTCCTCAGTTGCCCTTTCTGACGGCCAAGACTTAAGCCTCTAACTCTCCCTCAGGTGGAAGAAAGGTTACAGTTGGCATGGAGGTAGGGAGGTGGCCCAGGCGAGAGGGATGCCCTCAGGACCTGCTGTCCCAGGCTTCATCCCAGGCTGAGGCAGGGACGCCCTCGGTATCTGCTCTCAGGCCTGGAAAGGGGAAGGCAGGGCAGCGCGGAAGCCAAAGTGCCAGCAGGGAGGAGGAAAAATTCCCCTACTTCCCGGGGATGGTAGGAGGAAGAGGAGAGCCAAAAGATATATGCTTCTGAGATGCATGACCGGCGTCAGCAAATTGATTTTCCTTCACCTCTCTGGAGCTCCCCCTTTCCTCTTAGATGTGGGACTCCTCGTACCTGCCTCACCAGGATGGAATGAGATGGTGCAGGGCGCTCTGGAGAGGGCCTGGCACACAGAAGGTGCTCAATAAATGTCAGCTGCTCTCCACGGCAGCGTGCCCACCATGTCCAGGGGAGAAGGCCAGCCCCAAAGAGCTCGGGACTAGAGCGTGTGGGGCTTCGTCAGTCACGTGTGTGTGTCTGCACAGGTATGTGGCAGAAGGGGCGTCGTGGGCGAGCCTGGGCAGGGCTTGCCACCAGGTGCATTGGGGTAATACCTCGCCTCGCCTCAGGACACCTCAGGGGAAAAGGGAATAAGGGTGAAAGCGACCAGAAAGGGAAAAGAGAAAATTGAGAGAGACACAGAAAAAAGAAAGCGAAGAACATCTGTAAACTCAGGGTCTGCCTGTCGTCTGTCTCTGTCTCTCCCTGTCTGTTTCTGGGTCTCTCTCTCCCTGTATATGTGTGTGTGTGTGTGTCTGTGTCTCTCTCTGTCTCTCTCCCTCCCTCTCTCTCCTGGTCTCTCTCTGTCTCTCTCTCACACACACACAGAACACGCAGTCTCCTGGGGACAGCCCTGCACATGGCCCTACTGCGTGCATGCACAAGCTGGTGTAGACACTCCTTGACTTCTGCCAATGTTCGCTCTCCCTCCTGTCAATGCACACACACCCGGGACCCAGAGAGCATCAGAGCCACGCATCAGTTCCCCATCCGTGCAGCCAGTCTCCAGATCTATATTCCCACTCTAGAGGTAACAGTCTGTCTACACCCACATCCCTAGCAGAACCCCATGGGAGCCCATAGCGCACACAACATATCACATGTACAAACACCTGTGTCCCTACCGTGTAAGTGCCTTCCCACTGTCGAGCTCTTGGACCACCCACGAAGGGGAACCTGCTAGGGCTTGCGTGCTGGGGGGAAGACATCACAGCTGCCATATGTGATAAGTGGGAACCCTTCTTCCTGGCCCCCGATGTTTCCTCCCAGGAGTAAGATCACCATCAGTGTAACTCCTACTCTCTCGCTCTTCTCTTCCTTCTCTCGGCCCAGGGGACTTGGGGAGACTTATGTTATTTGATTTGTGGATTGAGGAAGAAAATCTGCGCATGCTCAGCTCAGCTCAGCCCTCCTCCTTGGGAACAAGCTTGAGCTCGAGTGTATGGTTCTCTGCTCCTCCCTGCCGCCATGTTGGGAGAACATGGCCCCCATCCAGCACTTCTCAACTGGGTGGGCGAGCCTTCCCAAACCTAAAGGCCAGTGAGCAGAGTGTATTGACCCTCACACTAGGACACGATCTATCTCACAGAGTAACCCACACTGTAGGTACAGATCCACACCCCTCCCTTGCACCTCCCCGCCCACGTGCCCTTCCCTACCCCCATTCCCACATCCCCTTGACAAGCCTCCCCACTCTTCTCCGCCAATTCCCCTCCCACACCACCCAGACCTCACTGCAAGTCATCCCCCTGCCAACACAGGCAGAACCAGGTCATGTCACAAAGCAATTCTGCCCAGCCCGCCAGATTTTTCACTCAGCTCAGATAGATAACTAACAGGACCATCTTCCCAGCTAATGGGAAAGAAATCTGGTGGGCTCAATTGCTGCCGATATGCATTTAAATGGCTGCATCTAGGAGGGAAATCTAAAACGAGAGCTTGAAGGGAGGCTGGGACACTGGGGCAAATCTCACTGTAATAACTGTGTGAGGCGAAGCAAATCAACAGAAAGCTGTACACTTGCTTGGGGAGAGAGAGGAGACTCTCCTGTAACACGTGCACTCGGAAACTTATTGGAATCTTTGCACTTTTAATATAATGGCATTAGTGTCACGGTTCCTTATGTATAAACTTCGCCCGCCGAACATAATGATCGCAGAGCTATTTCCCGGTGCTTGCGTTGCTTGGATGTGGGTGCAGGCGGAGGTTATGTGCTCAATGATCTCTTTAGATGTCTTGTAGCCCAGAAGTGCAGACGGAGCCTTATTGGAAGGCAGAGCAGACCTAGTTCAAAGCTAAGCTCTGCGCTTATACACTAGGTGACCTTGGACAGATTTCTTCACTTAGGAAATGTCCATCTCCTTGTCCATAAAATACAGATAATGATGCATACCTCCTAGAGTTGAATCGAGGATCCAATAAGTTATATAAAAGCTCTTGGCAAATAATAGGCACTTAATACACATCATTAATAGCCCTGGTTTGAATCTGGCCTCAATACTTCCTAATGGAGTGACCTTGAGGAGGTTACGTAAGCTCCCTGCTCCTCAGTCGCTTCACGGTAAGATGGGGACAATCACAGCCCTCACCTGGGCGAATGCATGCAGAGTGCCTGGAGCAGTGCCTGCGCTTCGGACGTGCCTGATTCACACTAGTTACCAGCAGCATCACCACCGCTGGTTAAAGGTGCTGAAGACTATCGAGCACCTATGACATGGTCCTTTCAGGGACAGAAGAAAAGGGAGCATGAAGCCAGACCATAAGCCTGTGAGCTGCCCTAAAAACCATATTTCTTTTTTTTTAATAATATTTTTTTATTATATTATGTTAGTCACCATACAGTACATCCCTGGTTTTTGATGTAAAGTTCGATGATTCATTAGTTGCATATAACACCCAGTGCACCATGCAATACGTGCCCTCCTTACTACCCATCACCAGCCTATCCCATTCCCCCACCCCCTCCCCTCTGAAGCCCTCAGTTTGTTTCTCAGAGTCCATAGTCTCTCATGCTCTGAGAAGTGCGTGAAAGAATCAAAATGACGTAACCAAAAGAAGAGAAGACTCGGGGAGATTTGTTTACAAAGCACAAATGCCTTAAGGTTATCACAGAACAGAGAAAGCAGGATTGGTCTGGGTGGCCAGAGAGGGCAGAGCCAGGACTGGGGTGGGGACCATGAGGCTACAAGGGGTCCAATTTTAACTGCATTCAATGAACTTTCAAATGAATTGAGTTATCTAACAAAGGATGACCAGAGAGGTAAAAAGGATTAAAAAAAAAACAAAAAACCCAAATCTCTCTGGCAGGAAGTAATTAAGTGAAGCTTTAACCATTTAATGAAGGAAATGGAGTCCCATGATTTGAGGGAAATTTGGTCATCAGCCTACCCAACCCCAGCTCCCATGTCACAACGTGCCTGTTTGGAATGAGCTCAGCAATTCCTTCCCATCTGGTTTCAACATGTAGCTACAGGGATTTGTAGCTTTCCGTTAAATTAGGTTCATCACAGTGTCCACTTGATAATATTTTATTTTCCTGGCTGTTACGAATTCAGCTTCAGCCTTAAGGTCACCTCCTCCCCTAGGCATGGGATGGCCTCAAGATCAATGGTCCCTGGTCTTGGATGGGACATGGGACACACAGTGTATATGGACCATGGTGAGGACCATGACAATATCCACAGGAAGTACTTAGCCAGAGGGAACAGCACATACAAAGGCCATGAGGAAGGAAGAGGACAGCCTTTCTTTGCCTCTGAAGCAGCAGGATATGAGATGGGGGCAAGCAAGAGGCCAGATCATGAATGGTCTTGGAGGCCATCATGAGAACTGTGGATGTTATCTCGAGTGTGATAGGAAGCCAAGGGCAGGATTCAAGGGAAGGAATCACACTTGACTTGCTCCACTCCTACTGTTCCCCATCTCAGTTAATCTCCTCATTCACCATGTCGGTCTGGCCACAATTAGAGTTATCCCTGACTCTTCTCTTTGTCTCCTGTTGGCTGTTTTAGAATGGAATGCAGCTCTGATCACATCGCATCACCTCATCCCTGCCAGGTGAGCCAAAGCCATGTACCACCTGGACTGTAGCAAAGCTGTCTTGCTTTCACCCTTAGTCCTCATTCCATTGGGAAAGTTCCTCTGCATACCACGCACGGCCGCATATACGCACTAGCACTGGTAGAAAGGACCATTTGCTGGGAGAAAGAACCATCCTCTGTGCACAACAGGCAGACTTCTTCCAAAGAAAGAGAACCAAAAGCAAATCCAAGAATAAGGAAGGAGTTGAGAGACAAGACATCTAAGTCAGAGATGGTGGTAATAATGTAAGCTCCCAAGGTCTCTGCAGAAATCCCGAGATGTCTGGGCTTCTACAGAGGATAGAAGGAAGATCTGTACCAAATATATCCAGATCTTAGGAGGCTGAGAAATTCCAACTCATTTCTGTGATATGAATACATCTAATAAGAGATTACAGAGAAGGAAATTACAACAAACTGGTAAGAGTTAGCTGTACAAGCATGGACGATCTTTTCTTTTCCTCATTTTCCTCGTTTCAAAATTGTCAACAGTGAATGTGTTTTACAATCATAACAAATATATTAGAAGTAAAAATCATCAAGTGGGATCCCATAAGTTTCTGCATTTCTCCTGGTATAGATTGAACCCATAAGAGAGTAGGACAGGCTCTTCCCTGTTCTAGACAACATATTCCTGATGATGGACTTGAAGCTGGACAGTGACATGTCACAGGCTGGGGCTGACTGTCAATGCTGACACCTATGTACCTTTGACAGGCACTGGGCCATAGACGTATCTGTCCCATCCTAAGCCTGTGCTGCCAGCGTTTGAGACCTGAGCACAGGATAGCTCATTCACCCCAGTTTGTTACATTTTACAGGATCCCTTCTGGAGTTGCAAGCTGCTAAGACCTTTTCTTTTTTTCTCTTTTTTTGGGGGGAGGGGCAGAAGGAAAGGGAGAAAGAGAATCTTAAGCAGACTCTATGCTCATTGCAGAGCCCAATGTGGGGCTCAATCTCCTGACCCTGAGATCACGACCTGAACCAAAATCAAGAGCAGGACACTTAACCAACGGAGCCACCCAGGCGCCCCATGCTGAGACCTTTCCTGAGTCTGAGCCTGTCTTCCAAAACATCCACGGCCCCTCCCAGCATCCTGTGCCTGGAGAACTGATGTATGCATGCCATTCACATGTCCATTCAGTTATCATGTCTAACAAATATTTACCAAGCATGTTCCACGGGTCCGGCCACATTTTAAGAGCCTTATGTGTATTAACTCAATCCTCACAACCCATAGATAAATGCTAGCATCATCATCATTTGACAGATGAACAAAATGAGGCCATCTGGAGGTTGAGTATCTTCTCCAAGACCTCAGTAAATAAAGGGGCAGAGGGTGGGATTTGGCTCTGCGCTCTTTGATACCACACTATGTAGCCTTTCAAGTGGTTCTTGAAGGCCTGCCTGGGCCAGGCTCTCTGATAGTGATGCAGACACAGAAAGGACGAGGCGCCTCCTTTCAGAGAGCCTAGGAGGTGCTGTGGTTAAATGTAGTCGGTGCTATGCTGACTTTCCTACTGTGGGTCCTTGGGCAAGTTACTTAACCACTCTGTTCTTTGGCTTCCTCCTCTGCAAAAGGAAGCTGAAATCAATACCTGCTCTATGGAACTGTCGAGAGGATTCGATGAGTTAATACAAGTACTTAGAAGAGCACCTGGCACATACTAAGTGCTCAATTAACATTACAAATTATTATTATATTATTACTATTATAGGATATAATGAGACACAAAAAGAGGAGTGCTCCGTGCTTCCTAAGAGGTCTTCAGAGAGGTGCTGAGAGCTGAGTGTTGGAGGAAGAGCAGGCCTTTGTTCTCTGTAAGTGGCGAGGAGGAGCTCGGGCTTTGCAGGCAGCAGGACAGCAGGAGCCAAGGCCCAGAAGCCAGCAGGCATGAAGCAGCACATCTTCACTCCCTGTGGGCATTTAACCACAGGCTGTTGTTTTCCCCCCACCCTGGAAGCGGGGGGCAGCGTCCACTGCTGACCTGTGCAAACCACCCTAATGTGTGGCCTCTGGGGTTGGATGACAACTGAACACTTTTTCTGGGCTTTAGCTCTGTTTAGCCCTGGAAGAGCGCAAGCTTCTGCTTCAAAGAAAAAAGGCATTTGAAAGGCTTATGAAAGGGCTTAGGAGCCTTCTTGTACATCAAACACGCCTTACAAAGCAACATTTTGATGAGTTAAGTGCAAATGAATCAGAAACACAAGGATTAAATTTCCCTTGAAATACACATAGGTTTAAAGATTAAGAGGAAATTGCCTGGCGAAACATGTTTCGGGTTAAACACTGAGAAGGAGTTCAAGTTGGTTCCTGTCTGCCACTTGCCTCTATGATTAGTGTAAATAACAACAATAATAATAGTATCAACACTGCTTGATATACTTCTGGCTCCCTCGGGGCCCACGGGAAGCTTGTAGGTAGGTGCAGAAAATATTTAAACGTAATGATCGAAATGGAAGGACACCCAGGGAACCAAGATGGTGCACTGGAGATGGGCAGCTGTCTGTTACACCAGATTCCGCTTTTCTGCTCAGCTCCCAGCTCGACTACATCTCCCATGCTGTGTTTCAGCTGACAGAACACAGGCAGAGCAGGGTACATCACTGCCAGGGCCAGGTCTGGCTCTAGGTAAACCGAAGGTCATGTGTTGAAGACAGAAGAGTCTTTGTCCATCCCCCAGCCAGTGGACATCATGAGAACCCAAAATACACTACTGTGTGAAGACATCAAATTTTTAGGACTTCTTGTCGCAGCAGCAAGTATCACTTTCATGAAGACAAATAGTTGGAGGGCCACGTGGTGGAATAAAAAGAAACTGGGACCATAGGACAGGGCACCTAAGTTCTAATCTCTGCCGCGAACGTGCTGTGTGGGGCTCTGGGCCAGGCCCCTTCCCCCACTCTGGGTCTCAGTTTCCCTTCCGGTAAAATGGAGAGTAGACAAGGTGCTTGCCAAAGCCTGGCTATAAGGTTGCAGATTAACTGGTTCTAAATAACACGTTTCAAATTGAATTCTCTTCTGGTCAACAAAGGGTTATCAAACACCTGCTACTTTTCAGTCATTGGAGCTGCAGAGATACGCAAGTCCAGGCATTAAGAGTATAAGCTTAAAGAGAAATGACTATAATATAAAAGAGCAGAAAGCAAATGATAGATGATAGATAGATTAGGGAGAGAGAGAGAGACTGACCGGATTTGCCTGGTGGGAAGGGGAAGCATAAAAGTAAGCCGCCAGAGGGGCACCTGGGCGTCTGCCTTCGGCTCAGGTCATGATCTGGGTCCTGGGATCGAGCCTCATGTTGGATTCCCTGCTCAGCAGGGAGTCTGCTTCTCTCTCTCCCTCTGCCCCGTACCCCCTACCCTGCTTATGCTCTCTCTTTGTCTCTAATAAATGAATAAAGTCGAAAGAAAGAAGAAAGAAAGAAAGAAAGAAAGAAAGAAAGAAAGAAAGAAAGAAAGAAAGAAGAAAGAAAGAAAGAAAGAAAGAAAGAAAGAAAGAAAGAAAGAAAGAAAGAAAGAAAGAAAGAAAAGGAAGGAAGCCACTAGAAGACAATGACATTTGAACTAGGCTGGAAGGAGAGAAGGCTGCTGTCCAGCTGACAAGGTGGAGGGCCCATTCCATACAGATCCAGGGACTTCATAGCTGAAAGAGCTCTTATTTCACAGATGGAGAAACAGGACTTAATTAGACACATCGCTGATTAGTAGTAGCAAACTTGGGGGTCATTAACAATTTTCCCAGAGTTCCAGACCCAGTCCAGAATTTTTTAACAGTGAAAAGGTCTGGGAGGTGAGCAGGGCCTCCCCCCACCCCCCAGGGTTTGCGGTAAGAGGAGCTGTCTTAGTCCATTCAGGCTGCCGTAACAATAGACCACCGCCTGGGTAGCTTATCAACAAAATGTATACCTCACAGTTCCGGAGGCTGAAAGTCCTAGACCATGTGCCTGTATGGTGGAGGGAGGACCCCTTCTGGGTCACAGGTTTCTCAAGTACACTCAGTGGCAGAAGAGGGGAGGAGCCCTCTGGCGCCTCCTTTGTAAGGTAACTAATCCCATTCACTAGGCCCCACACTCATGACCTCATCACCTCCCCAGGCCCAATCCCTAATATTATCACCTTGGGCCTTGGGATTTCTACATAGGAATTTGGGGAGGACGTAAACATTCAGACCAGAGCAAGAGGTATATTTGTTTTCCATGGTTGATGCAACAACTTGCCGCACATTTAACAGCTTCAACAACTCGAATTCATTTATCCCACCGTATGTAGGCTGGGAGCCCAGCAATGGGTCTCTCTGAGCTGAAATCAAGGTGTCAGCAAGGACTGTGTGTTCCTTTTTGGAGGCTCTTGGTGGGCAATCCACTTCCTAGACTCTAGAGTCCATCAGCGCCCATCATTGCATGCTGAGTGTCTAGAACTGCACTTCGTGCAAAGTAGATGCTCCCCTCAAGCTTCTGAAGGCCACCTGCACTCCTTGGCTGATGGCCCTTCCCTCCACATTCAACTCCAGCAGGGCGGTGGGAGACTTTTGATAGTGTACCTCCCTGACATCCTGCGCTGTCCTCCTCTTACGCTTGTGAGGATCCTTGTGATTACATGAAGGCTACCTGCATAATCCAGGACACTCTCCCTATTTTAAAGTCAGCTGCTTAACATCCTCAGTGCCATCTTCTACCTTAGTTCCCCCTTGCCACGTCATTTACCATATTCCCAGGTTCCATTACTCTGATTATCATGAAGGAGAGTCAGTTCATTCTTTCATTCTTTATCAAGTGCCCATTGTATGTCATTCACAGCTCTGGGGTCTATGGACAGAGTAGCAAGACAGAACTTTTCCCTGCCTTTGCAGAACACACAAGTAAAAAAGACACAGAAGGAGACATCAACCAGGAGTGATGGGTGTCACAACAGAGGAGGTGTGGTGCTACGGGTTAGGAGGACATATCCAAACAGAATGCATCTAAATTTTGTGTCTTGCCTCATACCCAGATTAAGTCAAGACCTATCTCCCAAACAGGCTAGTCTCTATCAAAAAAAAAAAAAGAAAGAAAGAAAGAAAAGAAAAGAGAAAGAAACAAGATTTATTTTTAATGAACCTGTCTTGCCTCTGAATAATCACTGCTTCCTTTTCTAGGTTGACTTTATTATAGCTTGGTTTGGACACTTGTTTCAGTGGAACATCGGCCACGTACAAAGGCAGTGCTAGGCGCTGAGGATACGATGTGAGAAAGAGTGCAGAGCCTTCGGGGGATGGGGGGTGAAGATGAGTCTGCGTGCAGCCACCACAGCGCATGACAATGTCTTTACTCTGCAATGTGGGGTCACGGGGAGCAGGACAGGGTGGGCCAGAGTCACATGGCAGGTATTACAATACATGGACAAGAAACCACAGCCAGGGGTTCTCAGGTTAACAAGGCTCAGGAAGAGAGTCTGCTTCAAAACATCAGGAGGTCTACACTAAAAACAGTCAAGCCAGCCCATGGAGGCCGGCAAGCAGGAGTCAGAAGGATACTGGGAAAGGCATTTGGTGAGCCAGTCTACGGAAGGCACTCCTACCCATAATATGGGCATTAAATAAGGGTCAACTAAACTAGGAGATGTCTTCTTGGTCCTCCACAAGTGAGTAAGTGCTTCCAGGTGTGGGGGTAGGTGTTGCCCAGCATCAAGGAATTGACATGAGGTCACACCTGGGCTACCGTGATGGAGGATGAGAGACACAGACCTCAGCCACCCCAGTTGCCCCCACTGACAGCCAGCCAACCATCAGACATGTAAGTGTGCTCAGCTAAGACCAGAAGAAACACAACTGCTCTGACTAAAAGGACAATGCCAGACTCATGAGCTAAATAAATGCTCATTGTGTTAAGCCACTGAGTTTTGGGGAGTTTTGTTACACAGCACTATTATAACAATGCATAATTGATACCCATATCCATGCTGCAAGGAATGCTGGGAACAATATCTAGTATTTTCGGCCTCACTAATGAGAGAGAATAATGGTTACTGGGTCGGCAACCAACAACATCTGCTACAGCGGCCAAGAAGAATGACAAATATCTACAAGTCCAGAGAAAAACAAAGATAATGCCGGTGCTTCCATGTAATTCTTCAAAAGGAATTGGCCAGTGGGTGAAGGGTTAAGCAAGGAACGAGATCAAAGTAGCCAAGTCCTTTTGCAGCCAAGATTTATCGTGTCTTTCTGCCTGAGTTGTGATGATAAATACATCAGGGACTGTATTATCAGCAAGACAATTGCAAAATCATGGGACGGCTCCCTGTAATACAGAATTCATGAGTCTCTGGAAATAGTCTGTATTAAGGCACTTCCCCCAGTCATTTCAGCAGAGTTTGGACATTCACATTTTTAATACATAGCCCAGCTGAGTTCTCACACCTTGCAAATCCCCCAGAGAGGGGGATCACAACTCACCTCGGGTGTGGTCCAGACCAAACCTCACAGCAAAAAGTGGAATTAACCCATGACCTTGCCTGGGTCTTCCACAGTCCCTTGTATTCGGGTTGTGTTCTATTTCCAAATAACCTCCATGATCTCTTAGAACCCTTCCCTCCACCACAGGAGGGTTGATTTCAACACTCATCTCAGATGAGAACCCTGAGGGCTGAAAGGCTGTCCCTGGCCCACTGTCATGAACAAAATGACGAGAAAGCTCTCTCCTTCTGCCTTGCAGCTCCATCCGGGGAGCTCCCCGTGTCTTCCCCCTTCACCTAACTTGAGTCTCTGCTCAAACACCACCTCTCCAAGGACGGCTTTCTGAACCACCCTTTCTACATTACCACCCTGTGTCTTTCCCTCACTCTTTTTTATTTTTGGTAATAACTCTTATGCTGCCTGATATGGTATCACATATTTTCCTATTAATTTTTAGTAAGTTTCCTTGATAAGAATGTAAGCTTTCTAAGGGCAAGAACCTTGTTATGCTTACAGCTATATTCCCAGTACCTATGGCAGTGACTGACATATAGTAGAAAGTCAAGAAATATTTGTTAAAGAAATGAATGACTGGATGAAAGTGATAATCAGGTTGACCTCTATTCCGCACCTGTGGAGGCTCAGAGCTGTCCAGGGTCATTCTAACTCTGACCTCTTGCTTCTGCAGAATGTATCTATTAATGGAACAGTTTCCTTCTGCTCATGTTTCACCTCTATCCCACACCACCTAAACCCAGTGAGAAACCCAGTTTTCTCCATAATTGTCACCGGGAACTTTCCATGCACACATAGCATTCTCAGGCATAGTCAACTTTACTCATCATTTGGGTTAGGGATTGAGAGAAGGAATTGACCTCCTATGAAGAACAATTTCACAGCAAACATTAGACATCACAGCTTTTAAGATGTCCTCTGGTCCCATTATCATCAAGGAATTTCCAGGACACTTCCCCAGTCCCTCATCCCTCTTGCCACCTCGAGTTCTCCTTCTCCCCCTCCTTCTTCCCCTCCCTTCCCTCTCACCTAACTTTCCTAAGTAAAATAGCACTTTGGGCATCTCTTCCCAGTGATTTACCTGCCACGGCCCCTCTGCTCCACAAAGGTATTTTCATGAACAAAG
The DNA here is from genome assembly GCF_017311325.1 of Ursus maritimus. Classification (NCBI taxonomy): domain Eukaryota; kingdom Metazoa; phylum Chordata; class Mammalia; order Carnivora; family Ursidae; genus Ursus; species Ursus maritimus. The sequence goes on from NW_024424119.1 coordinate 45,959,057, forward strand.
CCAACATCTTCCTTAGAAAAAATTCACGTCCCAACTTTAAGAAGTTTGCCCTGCTATGCTGGGGAAGGTCGAGGAGACTATGTTCTCTGTGATGGGAACCAGATAGCTGAACCTCAAGGCAGACCAAACCTGCCTTCAGTCACTGAGCCAGTATTCAAATTCAGATCTGCATTCTAATGATGGCACAAAACTGTCCATCTTCACCCCACCTGCTCCTCTCCTGATTTCAGCAAATAGCATTCAAGCTGGGAACCTTGGGGTCCTCCTGGAGTCTCCTCTTTCTCCACTTCTTGTACCTGATCTCCACTTACTTTCCCTAAATATCACTCAGCCCAGCCCTGCACCCCTTGCTCCCCCCCCCTCTGCCATAACCGTGGCCAGCATCCCTTCCCCGGACATGGTATTCTATGCCCCCACCTCCAGGATGGCTCCTTCCAGTCCCCTACACACAAACAACTGCCAATGAGGTCTTAGTAAGGTATGTCCGGTTGTGTCACTCTCTTGATTACAAAGCTTCCATGGCTCCCTATTGTCTTAGGAGGAGGACCAAATTCCTCTCTCTGGCCCACACAGCCCTTTAAGATTTGGCCCTATAAATGTTCCCACAGGAGCCCTCATACTCCAGACAGAGTGGGAACGCTTCTCCATCCCTCCTTCTCTCTCGTTATCACCCTTTGCATAACCAATGTGTTCTGCCTACAGCTTCAGCTCCCACATTTTCTCTGTCTGGAAGTTCCCACTCTTCCTTCATGGCCCAGCTCACTGTCCTCACTCTCGCCACACACCTAAGCCACCTTCCTCTGGACTCCAGAGTAGCCAAGCCTGTTCTAACACCATCCTCATCACACTGGACCCTAAGACCCCCTTTACTTGTCCAACTGCCCGACTGAACCATGACCATCTGGAAGGCAGGGACTGAAGAGTTCTACCGTCTCCTCAGTGCCTGTGCTTTGTGGGTGCTGAACACACAGTAAATACCCAGTATTTGTTGAATTAATGAATGAATGAATGACTTAAAATATCTCCTGCCTTCTTCTACCACTAAAAATGACACATAGAACCACCATCACCCCCCCACCACCTACTCTGTCATATTTTATTCTCATTCTTGGTAATTTCATGAATCAAGTTTTTCATCTTTCTTTCTTGTGATTTGACAACTCTGTTGATATATATATAAGCTAACCACTATTTCTAGAATTTGAATAATGTATAAATCCTCTTTAAAGGAAAGTGCTTTTCCACAGGCCACCCCAGTTCCTCCAGATCGTCTGACCCAACTTTGAAAAACATCGTGTTAATAAAATGAAGTCTTATTCTATGAAAATGTCTTTTGATGATGAATTAGCACTGCTAGAGAAGCTTTGGCTATAAAACCTGAAAAACAAGGAAATGAAAGCAAAATAATAACAATAAATTCTCATAACTCAAGGAGCCTCAAGAATATGTTTGCAGACCCCCAAGCTTCATGACCCCTGTTTGAGAAACCCTGGACTAAACTCTTAGAACCATAGATAACCCGAGACTGCCTTAACCAATTTTCTTGTCACACAGATGATGAAGCTGAGACCCAGAGAGGGGTGTGGTTTGCTCAAGGTCACACAGCAATGCAGAGGGAACCTGGAACTCCTGGTGCTTAGTTGTTCTTGAGTCCACTTTCCCTTCTGAATTATCTTGATAGCGATCTCCCTGCTCATATAATTACAACCTCCATCTACTTCATTTTTGGCTTTGGTTTGGTTGGCTTGGTTTATTTGAAAGAAGTAGGTATAAAATATGTCTTCCTCCCCACCCTACCCCACCCCCCAAAATACCCTATGTTCTTGAGGAATTTAATTCCCCAAACTCAGTAAAGTAGCAGATGTCCAAAGCCTTTCAGGAATCATTGGCTTTTTCTTAGTGTTGATGAAAAAATGGCAGACTGTACATTTCTCTGGGAAACAGAAACAACTGCTACGAAGAGCAACATGCCTGGAGATGACCCTCGCAACCGGAACCATTCCCACAGCCACACAGGTGCCCTCACTCGCACCTCATGCATTCCTTCAACAAGTCTTAACTGAGCACCTATTGTGGGCCAAAGTCCTTCCAAATCAGGAAACTGAGTCTCGAGGAAACGAAGTGACTGGCGCAAGTTCTGACCCAGTAAATGGCAGACCCCAGACACAATTAGAATAAACTAACTCATGTAATTTGAATTCCCTGGGCTCTCGAACGCAGTTTGCTTTAGAGCAAAGATCCCATGCAAAACTGGTCGATGGATCTGAAGGGAGACATACACTTTAAAATAATAAACAAGAAACCATTTATAAAGAAAGAAAAATTGAAGGGCAGAAAGTAATGAATCACCATTGCAAGTCGGCACAAAAAGAAAAATTAGTTCATAAAAATGCAGTTGGATAAATAATAGGTTATTTCATCATGTAAATATGTCCCCAAAATAACTTTATTGAAACGAAAACATCTATCGCAGCCCAAACTATTCATCACACTAACGTATATCTAGAATTCTAACAAATTTATGAAAACGTTATATTCCGTAATCTTCCTGATCCAATGCAAATAAATAGTTGTGCTTCGACTGTCTCGTTACGAAATGATTAATCACAGCTGCCAAAAGCAGCCGAGAAGCTAATTTTGATTTCTCACATCGTGGGTGGCATTTGGGGGAGTCTCCAAGGACTGTGATCTCTGAGTATGGGACCTTCTGGAATAAAGATCTCATTCCTCTGCCTCCCCCCTTCGGGGCCAACCTGCAGAAGAATCATCATTCTCACTTTGAAGCTAAGTGCAGCTTTTTCTAGCTAAAGAAATTCAAGAGCTTCTTGTTGGCCAGAATGAGTCAGGAGAGGAGGGAGGGAAACTAATATTCACAGTGGTCATTTTCTTTTATGTCATTACGCCTGCCCAGCACGGATGAACTACTATTATTGACCCCAGGTGAGAAAATTGAGGCCCAAATCTCCCCCAAATGAGCCTAGCAGTAAGGTGACCTACTTGTCCAAGCAAAACCAAGACTTTGGGCATTGCAAGTCCCATGTCCCAGAAACCCCCGACCTGTGTCAGCAAACTGGGACAAATGGTCACCATACCCCGTGGCTGAAATGTGAACTTACCTGACCTCAAAACCCTATGCTCTTTGTATTTGTACAACTCCACCACCCCCAAGAAATCTCAGGGGCTCCATTTTGGTGACTAGAACCCTTTGGGCTTGGAGACAGAGGACAAGGCTTGAATCCCAGCCTGGAAGCCATGTGCCTTCTGGTGCGACTGCCAAATCTCTGGCATAATTTGGGGTGGGAGAAGATGGGGGTCTCACTAAATCATCCCCCTGAGCTCCCCCTGCCCTCTCGCTATCGACCCCATACAGACCATCCTGGACCAAAGAGTGGAGATGATGGCAAACCTCTCCCACCTGTTTAAAATCCTATTCAATTATCTATGTAATTAGAAAAAAATTTTTTTTAACTTTTACTTTAGAAATGCTATTCCAGTTTTAAAAGAGTTTATTTTGGAAAGGATGCTAGTTCCTGTAGGAAAAAAAAAGTTTCTGGCTGAAACTGTGAATTTTGTAACTGCAAGTTCTTTCAAAGGCAAGAAGGCAGGCTCTTGAAAGGATGGTTACTAAGGAGACAATTGTATTTAAATTATCAGCTCACAATAGACCCAGCAAAGATATTGATTGGAAGTGAGAGGGTAAAATTATTTTCTTCAAACTGGGGAGAAACTGAGGGTCTGGCTAGAGGCTCACCCTTCCCCAGGTGAAGGGAGACAGTGATTGTACTGGTTTCCTTTGTTTAATTGCAGATGCTAAGAACCGAAAAAAGATGCTTGCTCTTTTTCTCCATAATAGTCTCTCCCTCCGGTTAGCTGGAACTGGGAGGAATGAGCACAGAGAGAAGGGAAATGGGTTGTGCTCATCAAGGAACCAAAGGTTCACAGGGAAGTTTTCCTAACAATCCTGAAGCCACATGAGAAACTAATAATAGTAAAAGCGCGTGTAATCCTGTCTACATGTGCGAGATTCTTTAATATAAATATGCTATGTGAGCATATTTAAGCCTTACAATAACCTAGTGAAGTTGTCAATTATTATGATTATTATTTTCATTTTATAGACAGGGAAACAGAAAAGGATTAAACAGGCAGCTCGAGGAGTCACAAACATACCTGGCATAGCTGGGATTTGAACCCAGGCACCTAGTGCAGAATCCATGCCATCTCCTCTGCATCAAGGCTGCCTCTCTGAGGTTTGGAGCCCTCATTGGCATAAAACCCCTATCGCTTATGGACAAACTCCAGCAAAAGGGTCTTTAATTAAAGGTGTCCAATAGAGCTAGAAAGACATGTGTAAATAAGCCTGGAGAGGAACCCGGGACTTAATAAAGACATAACTGATAACATTTAAGGACTAGTGATCCAATGAACACTTGTGCCTAGGTGTGACAGGACAGGAATATCATCTTTGTTCACTCTTGACTTAGGGGTTGTATAATAGCAAAGGAATGGACCATCTGGTTGTGTGAAACCCCTTGTGGTCTACACAGAGCTTCACATCTATTCGATCTTCTTAACAACCCTTTGAAAGAAAAACCTGGGGTGTGATTCTCTCTGTTTTACTGTTGAGGAAACAGATTTTGATGCAGCTGCAAGCCTAGAGAGGTGGGGTCTTCTAAATCCAAGCCCTCCTGCTCCTTCCATTTTCTCAGGCTACCTGTTGAACAGGATCTTCATTTTACCCACCCCTGGAGGCTTCACCACCACGTACCTCCTTCTTAAAGCCTTCCCGGATGCCTGCCCTGCTCTCCCACAGCCCCAGGTCCAGGCCTGGGCTTTGTGCACCCCTCCACACCCAGCACTGCCCAGAAGGGGGGTAATTGTACTCACTCATGTTTCTGATTTGCCTCCCCCACTCCAAATGTGAGCCCCTGGGGCAATCACTTCTTTTCCCCCTCTCCACCCCATGCCCAGTGCTGTGCCTGGCACCTAGAAAATGCCCAGTAAATATTTGTCAAATAAATGATTCAGGGAATGATCATTCCAGAGTCTGGTGACTTCATATGATTTGAGTTATTGCATTTTCTCCCGTATCTAAAAAGAAAAGCTCCAGACGACCCCTCCGCTGTGTTCAGATATTGTAAATAATTGATCATAAAGATGAAACGCACAAGCAGGACAGAGACCAGGGAACCTGTCAATATCGTGGGAATAAATCTCCATTCGCAGGAGCCCAGAGCCTGAGCTGGCTTCCCAAGGCCATTAAGCTATCACTGCGGCTCAGGCATTAGTTGGAATAAAGTGTTTGTGTTTGTTTGTTATCATTTCTTAGTAAAACTAATTAAGGAACTAATTGATTGTTTTGTTGTTCTACTAATTAACTCCATATGGTGCCCATTTCCATGGAGATAGACTATGAGTTATGGGAAGGACTCTGATTCAACGTGTCGTTTCTGCGTTTGGGGACAATCCTTTAGAATTAAGTATCCTTTCCAATCTCATTTCCTTTCATTGCCACAGCCATATTCTTGGCCTCCCCAGGTCCTCGAGGATGGGGAGATGGGGCCTACCAGGGCCAGGCAGGGAAGCACGGGGATGAGGGAAGAGCTCAGGGCTGGAGCAGGTAGTGGAGAAGGCCCTGGGCTCAGATGATCATACCTGTTGCCGAGGCTTCCATTTTTAGCACCTCCTGTACACCTGGCACCATGCTGAATGCTGTATATACATTACCGCAGACCCTGCTGATGGCCAACACCCACGTTAGCGGTCCCATTTTGCAGAAAAAGAAACTTGAGTTCTCAGAGTCGCTTGCATAAAGTCATCCAGCTAACTGATGTGTTTTCATTCATTCAACAAATCCGTACTCGGCACCCTCAATGGATGAGGTGCAGTTCTCACCTCTGGAAGTAGCTCTGAATGAGATTCAGTCCTTCCCCCATGGGCCGTATGTTCTAGAAGGGAAAACAGATAATAAATAAAAAAACAAACAAGATTATTTTAGGCAATGACAAAGGCAAGAAAGAAAGTAAGTCCAGGTGGTAAGAGAGTGATGGTGGTGCCTCTTTAAATCCGTTGGGCAGGGGGCGCCTGGTTGGCTTAGTCGGTTAAGCATCTGCCTTCGGCTCAGGTCATGAACTTGGGGTCCTGGGATCAAGTCCCACAGTGGGGTCCCTACTCAGCAGGGAGTCTGCTTGTCCCTCTACCTCTGCCTCTGCCCCCCACCCTTGCTGGTGCTCTCCTCTCCCTCTTTCTCTCTCTCAAACAAATAAATAAAATCTTTAAAAAAAAAAATCAGCTTGGTAGGAAAGACCTCCGTGAACAGGTGACATTTGAGCTGGAATTGGATGAGAAGATGAAAACAGCCATGTGAGTATCTCAGGTGAGAGCCTTCCGGACAAAAAGAGCAGCAAACAGAATGCCAAAGCAGGACGGAGCTTGCAGCATCCCAGAACCCATTGGAAGTCCAGGTGTAGGGAGCCAGGGGGAGAAGGGAAGGAGATGTGAGGTCAGAGGACAGGGGGCCAGGCCATAAGGTCCTTAGATATCTCAGTAGAGTCTAGATTCTCTTTGTGTAGACAATTCAGTCCACCTGACTCTAGAACTCATGTTCTTCTCATAACCTGTGCTGTGAGTATAGGTACAAGTCTGGGCCATCCCACAAACACATGCAGGGCACTCACTGAGCACCTTAACTGGATGCTGGGATGCAGTCCTGACAGGGTCCTTTCAGACTGACTTGCTCAGTGGCTCCTGACCTCGGATCCTCAGAGTCTCAAGAATCAGAGAAATTAGTCTCAGGACACCTTGCCCAGGAATGGAAATGTTCTTTACCCAAAGTCAGGCTCCAAAGCTTACAACAACCTTCCTTGAATGACTAGGTCATAGCGCAGGTGACAGTTCAATAAATATTCACCCTCTTTCCCCTCCCATGGTGAATGAGATATGCGTCCCCACCTGTTGATGCTGGGCTGGGCCATGTACTTGCTTTGGCCAACAGAATGCCAGCAGATGTGATGCAAACATAAGCTTTACATGCAGGTTGTCTGGGCCTCGTATTCTAGTGATCTGTCATGAGACAGCATCTCTGGCAGCTGCTATCCTTCAGCCTAGTCCCCAAACAAACCCATGGTCTAGAGCCAAGCCCAGCCGGCCACCATTTGGAACAGAGGTACCTAGCAAAACCTGGGCTAGATCAGCTAAACCACGGTTGACCCACAAGCTGGTAAGCCAAAGAACAAACCCTTGTTGTTATAAGCTACTGAGCTCTGGAGATGTTTGTTACACAGCATCATTGTAACAATAGCTGATTAGTATACTTACTATGTCCAAGCCCTTGATGAGAAGCTGGGATGAAGAAATAAATATGGTTAAGGAATTTTATCTACCTTTGAGGGGCTGAGAGTCTAATAATGACCCTTTTTTTAAAGTCATAATTATATTAACTCAAGTCAGAAACACTGGTAGTTTTACTCTGATTGCTACCCTGATTGGTAGTTACATATTAACAAATTTTAAAGGAACAACATTAAGTATAACTTAGTGCATGTAAAGGCTGTGGTCACTAATAAAGGGAAAGCATGGTGTGGTCGAAGGATGCAGCCTTGGGAGCCAGACGTACTGAGTTCGAATCCTACTTTTGTCATTAAGTAGCTGGATGACTTCAGAAAAGAAATGCCAACTTTCTGAGCCCTGGTTTTTACATCTCTACAATGGAAAAAATAATGCCCACTTCCCAATGAAGTTGTCAGGGTCTTTTAAGAAAATATATGTCAAATGCCCAGCATGATGTCTCTCAGAGGTAGTCCTTCAGACACTCCCCTTTTAGCTGTAGCTTCTTAATAAACAGGTAAGGGACAGGTTCCATAGAAGGTGGGGGTTTAGGTGTCCAAATTCCATTGCCAGCACCCTTCCACTTTGAGGTTTCCTAGAGAGCAACCTGTCCACAAAATATCCCAGCGAAGAATCAAGCAAGCTATATTAACAGCAAAGACAATTACCCCCAAAGCAAGGCTTCTGTGTCAAAGTTGACTTCAAGAAGGAGGCTGAGGCCAAGAAACTAGGAACAGCTTCTGTTTCCTCCACCTGGCCTGTCCCAAATAGCCACAAGGAAGGAGGAAATCCATCTGCCTCTCCCTCATCACAGGCTGGAGAGTGAGCTGGGGGCTGGCTGACCATCTGCCCTCAGACTGGATGCTTCCTCTCTCATGTCATGGACATGGCGGGTGCCATAAAGTGACTGTGAGGAAGACCTCCAAGGGGAGGAGGGAGCACGGATGGTGGTGCTTCCCCAATGGAGAGAAGATTCCAGAGCAGAAGTTCCATCCCCCCACCCTGAGCCCAAACTGAAATGAATACTAAGGGGTAGAAATATTTCCCCTTGTTTCTTCCAAAAATTGAACTATCAGATGTTTAATGTGACAGCCGAAAGAAAAAAAGAAGAATGTGTTTGTGGAGCTGTGGCACAAAGAGAGAGTTCAGATTGATGGCGGTGACAGCTCTACTCCATTTGGCCTTGATTTGGCAAATCATCTAGTTCTGGATACCATGGCTTCCAGTGGACATTAATACCTACCATGTGAAGCTCATTTTATATTTGAGAGACCAAAGTCCAGAGAGATCAAGTGACCATCTTGAGTTCATCCAGCTGGAAGTGGCAGAGTCAGAACTTGAACCCTTATCTCTCTGACTCTGTAGCTTGATCTCATGGGGCCTCTGAGTAATCGTGATGGTGGTTAGGGGCAGGCTGGTGTTTGTCAGACATGTGGGCAGCCAGGCCTCATCTAGTTCCCTCTAGAAATTGGGCTTAGGAATATCAGAGTATCAGTCAGGTAGCAAATACTGTAACATTCTTTCTATATGCCAGGCACTGTTCTAGACCTGGCATATAGTCTAGATCTAGACTATATTGTGAACAAGGTAGTCGGGATCCTTGTCCTTGATGTGCTTAGTTTCTAGTAGGGTGAAATAGCAAACAAGGAAGAAGGAGGGAGGGAGAGGAAGAGGGAGGGAAAGAAAATTTCAGTTATCGATCCATGTTATAAAGAACATACTATCAATTAATAGAGAATTCTCGTGAGGCTCAGTGGTTAGTGTTTAGCCAGAATGGTTGGCAAAGGGATCGCCGAAGAGTGCCATTTGAGTTAATATCTGAAAGACAAGGGGACAACCAGGCAGGGGATACAAGCAATGCAAAGATTTTGAGACAAGAATAGTCAGTGGACACATTCAAGCATTCAAGTAGACACTTGACTATAAAGGTTCGGAGCTCATTGTAGAAGCTCAGGCTTAAAATACAAAATCAGATATAAAATCAAGAGTCTTTTCAACATGTAAAAGACAGCATTTGATGAGATCATCCACGGAGCACGTGCAGCTAGACAAGAGAAGCAGCTGAGGATGGGCCCCAGGGTCCTCTGGCATTGAGAAGTCCTTGGAGCCAGTAAAGAAGCCTCAGGGGGTGGCCAAGGGAAGTGGGTGTAAGAGAGGATGTGTTTCAAGAATTAGGAAGTGCCCATGTTCAGTTCTGTGAAGAACTCAGCATAGTGATGCCTGGAGCTGGCCTTGGCTTTGGCAACACCAGTCCTTTGTGACCTTGATGTGAGCAGGCCAGTGGAAAGAGGTGCGAGGAAGCTTGATTGCAGTGGATTGAGGAGGGAACAAGAGCAGAGGAAGGATAGAGTTCCTAGAACTCTCCCAAAGAAGTCTGTTCAAAGGGAGGCGGAGAATCAGTGCAGAAAGCTGATGGTGATATAAAGGCCTGCTTGTAGGCCTGAGGGACCAACCCTGCACAGAGGAATCTGTCATACTGGATAAAGAGAGAAAAAAATTAGTGGGGTCCTTTGAGGGCACGGGAAGAATAGGACCCCAGGCTCACATGGCAGACTGACCTTCACTGGAGTGGCAGACAAATTGGTAGACACTATCCTTGCCCTGGGCAGGACATGGCCCACAGGTGAGAGTCCTTGGTGCTCCCAAGTGTCTTCTTTTCTTGTGCCCCTCCCTGCACCTGGCACCAAAGCACACGGTCTTGTCATCAGCCCTGTAGTTAAGTGGAACCACCCCTTCCTAATGCATGCCCTTTATCTGGGCCAAGAGTTTACTTGCACTGTGTATAATGTTCTCAATAACACCAAGATGTTTGTAAACCCATTTTCTATTTGACAATACATCTGAATTCAATCTTTGGTCATTCACTCTGCAAAGTCAACACCTTCCCCCACCCAGATCTTAGTTTCTTCATCTACCAAATAAGAAGTGGGGCCAGGAAATTCTACAAGTCCCCAGTAAATTCTCAAAGGGGGAAAACTTGCTATCTTTTGTGCCACTTTAGTTCCAACAGTCCTTGAGACTTTCTGAGACCAGAGAATAATGACCACAGAAAGCAGGTTCTCCCACCCATCCCCTCCCCAAGTTTTAGGATAGCCTCCAGCTCACCTCAAATGCAGCTGCTCTCCCAAATCTTCCCATACTCCCTCCCTGCCTTCTTTCTTCCAGTCCCTGTCTCTAACCTTTCCAATTGTTTATTGCCTCTGATGTTGTCTGAAGCTCCAAGATAATTGTTGCAGGAGAAGCAATCAGCTCATCCTTCGACAAGTCATCAAGACAGACAGGCAAACTGGGGTATTAGGCTGTCAATTTCCGGGCCCTTCCAAATGTTAGAACAATTTTGGCGAATTACAAGCAATAGAAAATCACTTTGGGTGCTCATTAGGCAGGAGGCAGGAGCGATGATGAATGGTTGGAAGCAGAGGCAGAAGTAGGCTTTCCTGGAGCCACAAGCCCACCTTCCAGCATCTTCTGGGAATGGCTCACTTAACCCTCACTCTTCTGGAGAAAGCCCAAGGATCCCCCAGGATTTGATGAATGGTGATAATTCCTTCTGGCCTTGGACAATTCACTGTGCATTTATGGAGCACTCACTGCCTATGCTGGGTCCCTGGGATGAGCGAGACATACTTGCTTTGGTTGCCCAGGCCAATAAAAGACGCATATAGAAAGGCCACGAAAGACAAAACAGACCAAGGACTATAGGAGGAAGGAGGAAAGAGAGATTGATTCTGACCAGAGGAGGGAATGAGGGTGACTTTACAGAAGGGGTACCTTTTCAGTCTTGAAGAATAAGTAGAACATTAAAATATACTCTTGCTCCACGATTAACAATAATAATAATAATGGTAATGGCTAACACTTATACAATGCTTATAAAATGCTATTATGTTCAAGCCTTGTAACTAAGAGCTTTACATGTTAAATTATGTGATAATTCACAATTACCCTTAGGTAGATACTATTATTATTCCCATTTTATAGATGAGTAAACTGAGGTGTAGAGAGGTTAAGTAATTCCATAAAGAATTATGCCAATAAGTATCCATGTAAGGATACAAAAGAAGTGTAACACTGATTATTGAAAGAAGACCTGGAATAATTCTCATAGCTCTTTAGGGAAAGTGGGAGATGAGTGTTGAATAGAAGGAGCATCAGTCAAGAAGACCAGGGTTTGTATCCAGGCCCACCACCTATGACTCAGGTGGCAGGTGATTTGAGGGAACTATTTAGACTTTCTGAGCCTCAGCTTCCTTAGAGGAGTCAGCATGGTCCCAGGTGTCCAGCAGCAACATCCAAAAATAGTAGCTGATGGAAGTCAGCTCCAGAAAACTGGATCTGCCATTCATTCCATTGCTCATGGCATTCACTGAGCATCTATTGTGGGCCTTACACCAGGTTAAGTACTATGGGGAGAGAGATAAATGAGACCAAATCCTTACTGTTACAGAAAATGCAGCGTGGTGGGGAATGTTTTTGAGTATTAATCTATGGGTTTGCTCTCAGATTCTGAGATCACTGAATTCTCCCCACTGGACCCAAAGGGTGTCTCCTCTCCCCCATCCCCCAGGTTGCGCACATAGATATAAGTCATCCTTTGCCGAATATAAAGCAAAGTTTCTGTGAACACGGCCAAATGCAAAAGGAGTCAGATGTACAGCAGGAGAGCTAGATTTTCTGATTGCAGAGACCATATAAGGGACAGAAGAATGAAGAAAGAGAGAGAAAAACTTGGGAAGGGACCATTAGGACCAGAAAGGATAGAGTGAAGATATGCTTAGGGAAAGAAAAGGATCTTGAACCTAAAGTGTTAGGGTATACAGGAACACAAACTGACTCAGAGGGACCCCACTGGCCAGAAGTCAGCCCCACCAACCATTGGTCACCCAGCTTGCATTGGTATTGGTCTGTGCCCCACAGACGATGCCCATGATTGATCCACCCCATGAAAACCATCTCAGGGTCTTTGACACCTGCAAGGCACCCAAAGCAGAGGATGGAGTTCTTGGAAAACTCATGGAATAATCATGACCTGAAAGAAAAGTCTAAACCTCTGACTAAGGTGGGACCAGAAAGCGTCACCTTGAAATTGCATCATTTCAGTGTCTGGAGAGGGAGCCAGAGAAATGAAGGCACTGGAGATGTGGGTACAGGATGGAACCTGCACAGAGTCCAGGGTCCAAAAGGAGAATGAGGCCAATTCTACCAGTAGAAACAATGGGTTGGAGTTGGGAAAACTTTTGTAGATGAGGTCACCTTTCAACTTAATCCTGGTCCCACTCAACAGGTCTTTGGGTAGAGAAGGATGGTCATGAAGCCCAGCAGTAGCAAGACTGAAGGGCTAGGTAAACAGGAGGGAAAAAGATGGAAACGTGACTTGGCATAGCAAATACTCCTCAGATCTGAGTCAGAATAGAAATGGAAGAGCTGGGGAGGGGGTTCATGTCAGGGACAGCCCTAGCCCTGGTGGCAGGATGAAGGGTTAGGGTTAGGGTCAGGGGGGCTCCAGTTTGGGGGTTAGGGGGACAGTATGGAGTGAGGTAAGGTCTGGAAGGTTGACTGCACTGGATACGTAAAACTGGATGCAAAATGTTTGCGTTTTGGTCTCAAAGCCAACTGCCTATGCCCAGATGGAAGAAATACAGGTGGAGAGAAGTTTATATGAAAAAGATTTAAAAGTAAGAGATAACTACAAGTTCTGTAGAAGCCAGCCCTAAATCAAACCTGGATTTTACAGTTACCCGAATGCATCACACTCAGATGTACAGTCAGGATGTCATAGAGGCTGGTAGAAGAAACAGGAAACTAGGGGCACCTGGGTTGTTAAGCATCCGCCTTCAGCTCAGGTCATGATCCCAGGGTCCTGGGATCGAGCCCTGCATTGGGCTCCCTGCTCAGCAGAAAGCCTGCTTCTCCCTCTCCCACTCCCCCTGTTTGTGTTCCCTCTCTCGCTGTGTCTCTCTGTCAAATAAATAAAATCTTTAAAAAAGAAGGAAAGAAAAAAAGAAACAGGAAACTAAAGATGCATGGACCAGTGAGTGGCCTGATAAAAAGCACCCAGGCTGAGTCAGACAAACATGGGTTCAAATCCTGACAGGGGTGCTTAGTAGCTATGCAACCTTAGGTGAGCTATTCTGTTTCTCTAAGCCTTTGTCTCCTCAACTGGACAGGTTACTGGGAAGATTAGAGAAAACAGATGTAAAGCAACTGATAGAAAGGCTGGCACAAAATAGGTGGCTCAAAATATAATAGTCTTTAATACTGATGAAGGTGATAATGGTGGTAATGATGGAGGTGGTGGTGATGATGATGGAGGTGGTGGTGAGGAGGAGGAGGCTGGCGGAGGTGGTGGTGATGATGATGATGATGGAGGTGGTGGTGATAGTGATGATGGAGATGGTGGTGATGATAGTGATAATGTAGTAGTGGTGATAATGATGGTGGTAGTGATGGTGGTCATGATGACCGAGGTGGTGATGATGGTGATGATAATGATGGTGGTGGTGGTGATGGTGGTGATGATGATGATATGATGGAGGAGGTAGTGATGGTGGTGATGACAAATGAGATTATAGTGTTTTCTTTTAATTAAGCCAAGCAGTGATTACACTTTCTCACCACACCCCATAGATTTGGATACTCTGAAGACCTTGAGAGGTGGAGAATAAGCATCCAGGTGGAAAGTAAAAGAAATTCAACAGCTGCAGACCTCTGAGAAGGCAAATAGTTTGTTTCATAGCCAGCAGAAGCTGGTCCTGATTGGTGGGGGGGGTGGACAGTAACAGTAGCTGTCATCTGCTAGGCCCTCACTGTGGGCAACAAGGCACTAAGTGCTTCAATGTTCAGGATCCTGTTTCAGCTCACAACACTGTGAGAGATAGGAACAGTGCTCCTGACAGAGGGAACAATCTGTGAAAAGGCACTGAAAAGGAGGAGTTGGAGGCTGGGTGTGGACCCCAGAGAGGAGAGAGGGGTGAAACGGAGCTGAATAGGATAAATGAACCAATACAAATAAAGCTCCTAAAACAGCACCTAGTGTGTAGTAAACGCTCAGTGAACTCAGACCCTGTATCATCACTGCCATCATAAAGGACTCTGTGAGAGTCGGGCTTATACCAAGATGGGAGAGGTGTGCTCCAGGAGGGAGAAAGCTTTCTGTCACAGGAGGCATGCAAGCAGTGGTCATTGGGAACATTCAGGGGACTGCAGAAGAGCAGGTTGAAGCCTAGGGTTGAGGCAAGGCTTGGATCCACAAGGTCTGGGAACCGTTTCAATCATTCTCTAGAAGACAGGGAACTGAGAGAAAAGAAGCTCAGTAGACATGGAGATATCTGGGGTGCCCAGAAAGCCTTCTGTGAAGGTATACCCCATGTCCCCCATGCATCCAACCAGTATCTCCTGCCTGGGCCAGAGGTAAATTCTACCTGAGGTGCCCAGCCCAACCCCGGGCATAAATGCCCCAGATAGGCAGGCTTTCTCCCTTTGCCTTAATCCCTTTTGAACTTGTCCTGCCTCCTTTGTTCTCCCATTTTAATGATTCCATTCCCTCCACCAGCCCCCCTTGACAGCCACCATGGATCAACCCCACGGCAGGGAGCCCTATAATTGGCAGCAACGTTGCCAACACTCAGCTGTGCGGACGGAGAGGCATTTAGTGGTGTTTGTTCTATACAGGGGGGAAAGGGGGGAGTTCTTCAAAACCAAGTAGCTCCAGTAGCTTGTTCAACACGATTTCAAGGTGATAAATTGGACCTGATTTTTTTTTGTCATTTTTTCCCCTGCCGGTTCTTCTGACAAGTGGCCACTGCTGAGCTTGCTGGAGGAGACAGAATTGCTTTCACCGACAGCTCATGCCTTCCCGCTGCCTCCTTTCCTCTCCTCCCTCCCTTCTTCCAGGAGTTAACACCACCCACTGCAGGACCAGCCCCAGGGTAGGGCCCAGCAGACCCAGGACTGCATCTTTGAGCATCCAGAGCTAGGGCTACTGCGTTCTGGAAAGAAAGATCTAGAAAGAAGGGCACATCTATTCACTGATGTGTGGTTGTGGGGACCTTGAGGATGGGGCCCAGAAGCTCAGGCTCTGGACATCCTCTCCCCCTCCCCCACCCTCACTTCTCATGTAGCTCATTCATTCCACAAGCATTTATTGAGTCCCTACTACATACCAGGGCACTGTACTAGGAATACATAAGTGAACAGAACCGAAAAATTCCTGCTCTCATGGATAAGAGAGGAGACACGAACAATCAACAATACATACACTAAGTTGGGAAATTATATCTATTCAGAGGGTATTGCGTGCTATGGGGAAAAAACTAAGCAGAGGTGGGAGTATGATTGAGAATGTGGGTTGGGAAAGGAGAGAGTGCAGTGTTCAGTAAGGTGAACAAGATAGCTCGTCCTGAAACAGTGACGTCAGAGAAAAGCCCTGAACATGCTCCTTCATTCACTCACTTCCTCATTCCTCCAACCAGATGTTCATTCATTTGGTCTCTAAGCCAACCAACCCTTCGTTCCCCCATGCAATGATCCCCCTAGTCCCTAGTTCTCTCACCTTCTCATTCATACATTCATTCATGCCCTCACTCACCCAACGATGTCTCAGGCACTGAGCCCTTTTCACTTCTGACCACAAATATGCCTCATGCCTCCTCTCTTCAGGACCTTTGCATCAACTGTTCACATAGCCTGAGATGTGACTTCTTCTTATCTCCACCTGCAGTGCTTGGCTTAGAATCACCCCTTCCAGGAAGCACCTCTGACCTGCCATCTAGGTTAAGGGCTCCAGCTCCTGTTTCCATCTCCCACAGCATTGTTTCAGCAGTTGATTTCTTAGCCTGACACCCTTACAAGACCATGAGCTCCTTGAATTTGGGGATAGTGTCTTATTTCTACAGCTGGCATTGTCACTTGGCACACAATCAATATTCAGTAAATACTTGTTAAGTAAATCAATGGTCAAGAACATTCTGTGCAGAGGACTGGAAGGAGAATCACTGACCAACCAGGGACACACACCACAAGAAAGGTGAAGAGAGCATCTGTGCTGAGCTCATCTATGCCCCCCATGGACTGTACAGATCTGAGTAAGCAGTGCACTGACCATATGAGGCAGGCATTTTTAACTTCACTTCATAGATGAGGACATGGAAGCTCAAAGAGCTCAAATGCCTTGCCAAAGATCCCATGAGCAATATATGGTCCAGCTGGAATTCACCTCCAAGTCTGTCTGACCCTGCAAACTCTGCTCTTGCCACACCCTTGAGCTGTCTTTTTCAAGACAAGTAAAGTCCATCTGGTCACTTTGAGAATGAGCCTAGAGCTCTGGGGCCACATTCATGGGGTCCTAGGCCCTATCTTAACTATCTGCTGCTGGCTGATATAAGATTATTTTCCTGATTCTGCATTTAAATGGGCCCAGACCTCCCCAAGACCACAGAGCCCTGGCCTCAGACCTTTTAACTGGTAATTACTCTGCAGCCACAGTGTGAGATCATCCATTAACCTGAGGCCAGAGTGCGCCCTGCTAATCAGCCAGCTCAGATTCCATCAAGCAGCTGGGCTGATTGCAGGCCTTAATCATGAAGGGACGGGCACAATCAGACTGTCCAGCCCTCCTCCAAGCCCAAAGGGGAAAGAAAGTTTTATTACAGAGGGGCTGACATTTGGCAGCCTTTGCAAGGAGAGTTTGCCATAGGCCATGTCTCAGCCAAGACTTGCTTAATATCCACACAAGACCAAAGGAGGAGTAGGAGCTTGGGCCAGGTAGGCAGGATGGAGCATGAGACAGAGATCAAGGGAAGAAAAGGAAGGGAACTCTTTGAGCACTATGGTCCAAACCATAGACCAAACACAGCCTTCAGTGCTTCACTTACACTGCCTTAATCTTCGAAAAATGTTGCAAGGTTGTGTTCTTGAGCCTCACAAAAGGGAAGCTCAGTTTCAAGGAAATGAAGAAACTTTTCAAGCTCATACAGCTGGTAAAGGGCAGAACTAAGAACCAAAGGTGAATCTTCCTGGCTCCAAAGCCCATGCCTTTTTTACCATCCCCAAGTATCTAGCTTCTAGACTGGCTGATTTCCTTGTGTTGGGGATGGCAAAGAGGTTGACCTGCTGGTTGAGACTGAGGTGAAATGCTCATTGTCACCACAATTGCATTTGAAGAGAGCTGTGATTGAACCGAAGAGGGGGCCCAATAACAGTGGAATTCTAGGCACTGTGTGAGATGACTGGGGGGGCTCTATCAGCCAGGAGGACCCTCCTGGGCGCTCCCAGTCCCTATTTATAATAATCCCATCCTCCCTAGTTTCTTTAATAACTTTGGCCATGAAAGAACAGCAAGGAAAGCTTGAAATCCTGTAGATATTCTTGCCAAATTCTTCAGAGAATAAAAATAAGAGTTACAGTGTTCATGGAAATAAAGGTAAGAGATGTCTACCGTGGAGCAAGGTAACCAGTCCTGGGAAGAGATTTCATTCAGTCTTGGCATGAAGAAGAAGAGGAGGGTCTAGAGAGGCAGGGCACCTCATGGTCAATAGGAGGTAGGCAAGTAATGTCATTCTGTTGCCCACACTGAGATGGTGGCCTGGGAGACTAAATGGGGTCTAGACAGGTGATCCCAGCCACTTGCCCATGACCAAGGGGATTATTTACCTCCCCCAACAATTCTCCAAAGTTAATCCATACACCTGACCATTGGGTTCTCCACTTCTGTGCCCAGTCTCCCTATATCAGATTACCCTATTTTATGTATTGCTTTCATAGCACGTCTCTCTGAAATTACCTTCTTTAATTTGTTTATTGTTTTTTATCTTCCCCATTAAAATGTTAGCACCCAGGAGGGAGGGGATCTTGTCTGACTTGTTCACTGTTGTAGATTCCAGCAGCTAGGATGATACCCAGCACGTAGTAGGTGCTCAATAAATATTTTTGAATGAAGAATGCTGGAGTTAAGGTCACAGGATGGGGCCCCTCAAGAGAAGAGGGACTAGAAACAGAATGAATAGTGGGATCTGGATTGTTGTCTGAAATTTGGAGTCTAGCTTCCATATCCAGGGTACAAAGATATGGAAAACTACAAGACAGCCAGTTCCAAAGGGTCATTCTTGACCAGTCTTTCTTTACCAGTCCCTGTCCAATAATCTTTACCTTCTAAAAATTCTTCACACCTGTCCACTCCTCACCATTGCTTTCCTTGTACCCATCCAGATTGGTCAGTCTTTGCCTACCTCCCCCAAAATTAAAATTACCCCCCAAAATTACAATTTACTTATTTTTTTCCTTCTTTCTATTTGAACCACAACCTGTTTTTGAGACTCACCAAGCCCTATTAAAAGGAAATACATTCTAGGAGAGTAGATTTAGACACTCCTTAGTGGCCACAAAAAGAAAATTGAAGTAGAGGGACATTGTTGTTGTTGTTACTGTTGTTGTTTTAAGACTTATTTATTTATCTTAGAGAGAGAGACTGCACACGGTGGTGGGTGGGGGGGGTTGGCAAAGGGAGAGGGAGAGAGAAACTCTAAGCAGACGTCATGCTGAGCACGGAGCATGACATGGGACTCGATCTCATGGCCCTGAGATTACGACCCAAGCCAAAACCAAGAATCGGATGCTCAACTGACTGAGCCACCCAGGTGCCCTGAGGGACATGGTTTTATTTATTTTTTATTATAATAATATTTTTTATTATATTATGTTACATACAGTACATACAGTTACATACACTACATCCCTGGTTTTTGATATAAAGTTCGATGATTCATTAGTTGCGTATAACACCCAGTGCACCATGCAATATGTGCCCTCCTTACTACCCATCACCAGCCTATCCCATTCCCCCACCCCTCTCCCCTCTGAAGCCCTCAGTTTGTTTCTCAGAGTCCATAGTCTCTCATGCTTCATTCCCCTTTCTTTATCCCTTTCTTCTCCTACCGATCTTCCTAGTTCTTATGTTCCATAGATGAGAGAAACCATATGATAATTGTCTTTCTCTGCTTGACTTATTTCACTTAGCATTATTTTAAAGTCAGATTTGAATCCCAGCTTTGTGTCTTCCTAGCTATGCGACCTTAGGTGAATCACTTCACCTCTCTGAGCCTCAGTTTTATACCTGTGACAAGGACTAATGATAACTTCCTTGCAAGGTTGTTGTGAAAACTGAGTTAAGCTAAAAAGTGCATTTGGCTACAGTAAGGTGATTGCTGTCACTGGTGGATAGGTCACGACCTTTGGGCTTCTTCTGTCTCTCTGGCTGTGTGAGGTTAGGTAGGTAGCTTCCCCTCTCTGAGCCTTTCCTAATCTCCTCATCTCCAGAGTCCCCACTAGGATGCTACTCTTACCAACCATGTCACAGTAGGTCACCAGCCTCCCTAAGGGACCTTCCACAGGCCCAACGGGGCCCTGAGATTAAGAGTACATGGCTAGATCAGAATCCATCCATGTGCCTGCCGCTTACCAGAATGTCCCTGTGATGCCCATGGTATTAGCATGTATTAACAAGCTCAAGGAAGAGGAGCTCTCTGCCCTGACTGCTCTTTCCTATATTAACTATAAATCCCATTAATTCCAGCCAACAGACATTCACTGAACACCTACTCTGTGCCTGGTGAGGAGTCAGAGATGAACAAAACATGGTCTGTAAAAACCCAGAGCCTGCAGGAGGATTAATCCAAGACTGGATTTTACTCTTTTTATTCCGGGCTCCTTGAAGACCTGCTGTCGCAGAGACCCAGCAGGAAACCAGTGGCATATGCAAACATGGTCACTCAGACGAGTTTAATAAAGTCTCTTGTTGACAAAGGCAAGGGCAAGGCTAGAGAAAACCAACAAGAGTTAACACAATATTTTGGAGTCACCATTCCTATGTCTGAGCGGGAAAGGGAAGGAAGCAGTTACCCAAACTCAGAGCGAGGGTCAGTAGCTTAGCAGGGGCTTGTGTGGAGAGAAAGGAAAGGAAAATTAGTCTGATCTCTCTCTCCCCACCTTTTGGTGTCCTGCTGCTGCCTCCCATTGGCTGAATCCAACAGGAATTCAAAATACAAGGGGTCCACAGTGCAGTCCTTAGGGCTGGCCTCTCAGCATACAGAGCAGCGGGGAAGAGGGCAGAGAGAGGATCGGGAGGGGCACACATACCTGCCTGCTATGGAGATCTGGACATGACCCTGGGATGGACCTGACTTTCCCCTTTTCCACCCCTCAACTTCCCTCTGATCAGCCCAACCTGTTATTTCCAGGAATGTGTCACAGGGGGGAGTTTGGGACGCGAAGTGCTATCGTTGAAGCACCCCAAGAGACTCAAAGGCCCTATTGAAATTCTCTACCTCTGCCCAACTCTCCTGGTAGCATTGCAGGATTACTGCAGCTCATATTCATCTGTCTCCGAAAGATTAAACCGTCCCCTGGAAAAGGCCACTGTGTCCCGAAGGAGAAGAGACCATTTATGCTCATTCCCTCAAGAAACTTGACTTTCTAGAAAAAAATGTACAGGTTGATTGCTTCCCCGGCTTGAGAAGAAGCTGCTGTTTTTTAAGGGGACAGAAGGGTAGGGGGGCAGTGGTGTATGTCCCAAGATATTTTCTCTTCCACATCAACCCCACCTCAAAGCTCTGAGTAGGAATGTTGAGAAAACCGACAGCGATAGTAGCAATGAAAACAACTGACATTTATTTATTGAAACTTACATGTGTGGCACAATACGCTATACTCAGATGCTTATACACTTACATACACTTATATAGTTAGATGCTTATACAATTACCTGATTGGATTGTCACATCTCCATGTAGTTACTCCAATTAGTGACCCCATTTCATAGATGAGGAGACTGAGGCACAGCAAGGTTAAGTGACCTGCCAAACATTACAAGTTGGGATTGGACTTAAGTCTGAGTCTCTCTCCAAAGCAAAATTCCTGAACTGGGGGGTATTTTTCCCCCAGGGGACATGTGGCAATGTCTAGAAACATTTTTGATTGTCATAACCGGGGGGAAGGAGTGCTAATGGCTCCTACTGGTAGAGACCAGGGATATTTCCAAAAAGCCTACCATGCACAGGACAACCTTCACAACAAAGAATTACCTGGCCCAAAATGCCAGCAGTGCTGAGCAGGTCCCTGCTCTAAAGTCTCCCACTACCCATCATGGTGTCCATCCAGTCACAGTGGCCCCTCAGCAGGTGAAAAATTCCACAGGAAAAGCTCAGTGGGAAAGCTCGACAGAAGATCATGCAATGCCTTGTTGAAAAGGTTGGTCTTTGGCCTAAGAACATTAGGAAGCCCTGGGAGAATTCTAAACAGGAAAGAGACCTGGGTGAACTTGAATTTGAAAAAGATACTTCTGGCTGCTGGGCCAAGAATGGACCAGAAGGCCTGAGGGACACCAGTGGGGAAGCTGTTATAATCCAGACGAAGGTGGCCTGGATAAAATGGTGACAAGGAGACAGAGACAAGTTAGGTGGGTTTGGGATGTATTTAGAAGGAGGCAAATGCAACAGGACGTGGGGAGGAGAAAGAAGTATTAGAGATGGCTGCCAGTCTTCTGGCCTAAGAGACAAGGTGGACGTGGAATTATTTCCTTCGATTTTATAGACTTCCTCTCTCTCATTCCATAACCACCTCTTTATCTAACAAACGACTGTGTTTCTCACAGAGGGACCAGCATCTGCAAGTCTCCTGAGAAGGGGAGAGGTCGAGGCCCTCCCTCAAGGCTGCCAGCTACAGTTGGGCAGGTTGCCTACGATGGGAATGATGATCCCCTGAAGTTGAGCAGCCTACATGATAGCCTGCACATTCCAGGTTGTCAGACTTTCTGGCCTGAGTTCTTGACTTTGGGTTGACCATTCCCTAGGAAGGCCTGAGTCTCCAACTTTGGGAACAAAACCACCAAAAGTAAGTTCAGTCCAAACAAGAGAAGACCTAAGAGCCTGGCGAGCCACTACCTTTAGCTCTTTACAAGGCTCCCCATATGCAGGGAGGAGAGGAGGTCAGTGGGGAACTAGGGTGAGAGAAAGGTTAGAGCCCATGAGTAGAAGTGATGGAGAGGCATATTTTAGCTTAATAAAGAAACTATCTAATGATGAAAGCTGTTGAGCGTTTATCATGTGTCCCTTGGAAGAAATGAGCTCTTGATGCACCAGAGGAACCCCAACATCTGCGAGATAGAATGTTAGGCCAGACCTCCTCAAAGTCACGTTCAGCTCTGACAGTGTAAGGTGCAAACGAGGCATGGTGATCTCTCCACATTGGTCTCTATGAAGCCCAAATGATTTCTCCAACAAACTCGGAATGTCTGCAGCACCAGCTGAGAAAAATTACACCAACATCCTGACCACATCACTTATAAAAAACACTCCCTGCAGGGCAGGGAAAAATCTTCCAAATGTTTTTTTTTGAAATGTATCAGCGATTTGCTTGCAGCCTCTGACAGAACTTCAATAAATATTCCCTCAATGTAAATGCACAGCTCTTCCCTCTAATGAGCACTTTCTCTGCTCCCACCCACCTAAACACCCCCATGTTCTGTCCTTCCATTCGGGTAGGAGCTGGGGAGAAGATCAGACATGATTCAGGAGATGGTACAGGGACAGCCATGCCCACACCTTGAAGTGAGTCATGAAGTGTCCTGAGGAATCTAACACGGGTCCTCTCCAGCCTCAAATTTTTCCTGAGCTCCAGACCCACAGAGCCAACTGCCCATGAAATTACTCTTTCAAGAGGTCGCATGGGCAGCTCAGATCCTCCAGGTCCTACACACAGTTCATTGTCTCTCCCTTGCCCTCCCAAATGCACTCCTACCCCAGAGTTTCCTGTTTCACAGAAGGGCACACAAGCCAGACACCCAGTCCTTCTGGAGTATCTTGGACTCTTACTGATCTTTCACTCCCCATAGCCATTTGCCTCTGCCCTAGTTTGGGTTCCCCCAGAAGCAAACCCCGAGGCAAGGATTCAAACACAAGTAGTTATTTGGGAGGTGCAGAAAGCCCAAGGTGAAAGAATGGGGAAGGGAGGTAGGATAGAAAGGAAATCAACCAAGAATGCATTTCTCAAGCCATCTGTGCTGTGGGCAGTTGAAACTCAACTCCATGTGGGAACTTGAGGAAATGGTATAGAAACAAGCCTCCGAGTCACAACATCATTTGTTGGTGGAGGGCACTCCTGGGGGTGGCGGGGTGCTGTTAATTCTCTGGCACCTACATTCTGTCTTACCTACAGGCATTTCCCCAGCCTCCATGAAAGCCCTCAGGCAAAGAGATACAGATCCTGCAGTTGGAAGGAATCCAGAAAGTGGTGGCTCCAGGGCAGTGCGCAGGGCATCCACAGAGTTAGCTGTGACACCAGGTCCTATGGAGCCTGTCATCTCAATAACTCTCCAATATTCTAGATTCTCCCCATTCTAGACTCCTCCAGCTCTGTCCAGGCCACCATCTGGCTCTTCGCAATTAGCACTGACGGGTCTCCCTGCCTCAAGCCTGGTGCCCTACCATCCTTCTCCAAACTGCAGGCTAAGTAAGGTGACGTGCATCACCGTTATGGTGCGGGCTCTGGTTTTGGACTTCCTGTCCCTCTTCTAAGTACACGACTTCAGGTAAGACACCAAACACCTCTGTACTTGGTTTCAGGTGTTTTTGTTTGTTTATTCTTTTCAAGTGAATTGCACCTTCATCATAGGATGATTGCAAAGATTAAATGAGCTGATGCATGTGAAGTGCTTAGAACAGCACCTGGGCATGTGGTGGGTGTCCAATAACAAGACCTTGATCGTGTTACCACTCGAAAGTTTTCCTTCTGAGCACTAGACCCTGAAGCTGTGACCTTTGCTACTTGCTGAAAGATTTAAAGCCTAGGGGCCTCTAGCGATACTCTTGGAGAAAATTCTTCACCAAGGATTGAAGATACTATTGGTAGAGCAGATGCCTTGGAACAAAGGAGGCACAAAAGTGTGAGTGCTACATGCGTTTGCTCATCGTGGGTGTTGAACCCAAGAACCGAGGATATAAAAGACACCTAGAGCGAAGTTCTCCCCAACTGAGGGAGGACTTGTGGTCAGAAAGGTACAATTAAAAAAGGAAAGGTACCATGCCTGGGCAGCAATGCTTATACTGCCAACGGAGCAGAGTCTTCAGAACTAAAACCTGTCTCCAACACAAACTCACAGCGTGTCCTTGGTGAGTCAAAGGGACTTTCCCCCTCTGAACCTCAGTTTCCCAATCTGTAAAATGAAAATAACACTATGTACCTGATAGCAATGTTGGGAGGATTAAATATTAGCACATAGGTAAAGAGCCCAGGCATCCAGTGGGCTCTGGATGGAAGTTCCAGTCTGTTTTTCTCCCCGCCCACAATTACTAATTGTTCTAGTCCGGACCCCAGCTGAGTACAAAGGAAACCTGACGAAAACCTTGGGCATTCTCAATGCCTCATCTCACATTCTCTTGACACATCTTCTCACTCCGTCATTGCCGTGGCAACTGCGTGTGTGGTGGGAGCCCGACAACACCTCCCATCATCTCCTGCACCAGCTCTCCCGCCACTTACACCTGTGGCCTCCTGAGGATTTCCCAATGACCAACTAAACTCAGGCTTGGTTTGCAGAAATGTTAGGATGACCTACAATAAATAGCTGTGACACTACAGCCCTACCCAGGGTGACCCCAAAGGGCAGAGGGGAGAGGATTCCTCCTGGTAGGTGGGATTTGGAGCATACTTGGTGGTTCACCTGGAATGGAGGTGCAAATGTCCTGAGGTACAACTACAGGTAGATTCCTGAGCAATGACAATGGTCTGTCAGGGGCCTGGAAGGAGCATGATCAGAGATTAGAAACAAGGGAGTTTGGGGGAGGTGGAAGAGGCATGGGCATGAATCTGTGCATATGGAAAGAAAACACTTGGATCTTTGTATCTCACATTGTTACACACAAAAGATCACCTAAGCAGAGGAAGCATGCAACAACTCAGCCAGGGGATGTCAGGTAGCCTTCTTCCTTGGCTATCTCAGTGCTATGCAGTGGGTCTAGGCACAGAGCAGCCACGGATGGAGATGGTCCATAGGCCCGGTGACATGGGCTCCTTCTCACTAAGGCTTACCTAGCTACTACTACTGATGACTGCAGCAGAGACCGAAAATGAGCCCTCAAAATGCCACCGTGAGGATACTAGCTAGCCACTTGGTGGCAGATTAATTACATCAGACTCCTTTTATTGAAGACAGGGCAGCAATCGTCCATATGGGAATTGATACCCACTCTAGCTATGGTATTATTGTCTCTGGCTGCATTACCACTGCCAGCATCACCAATCATAGATTGAAAGAATGCGGGATCCCACATAGCTTCGCCTTGGACCCATGATAGTGCTGACAGTGTGTGCACAAGCTGGAGATACTTGAACATTTAAATGGTCTATTAAAGGCTCAATTGAGGAGCCCCCTCTGGAACAATGGTCTGCAGAGCGGGGACTGTCCTCCAGGATGAGGTACATGGTGCTGGCTCACTGATAGCTACAATGTATGGGTCCAACATATCAAGGGTAAAAGTAGCGCTGATCTTTCTCATCCTTGTTTTGTGATGCACTCATGATATTTGTGCCTCCCGTCCTGCATCCTGGTTCCCATGGGATAAATGAGGAAAGTTTACTCTTAGAAAGAAAAAAAAAGCCACGATTGGCACAGGTAATTCACCCAGATACTTCTACTAATGCAGCAGAAAGAAGCCTGTCTGGAACCCAGGGGATTCCCTGAGGCGTCTCTCGGTGTTTCCTGACACGGGGTCGTTTCAAATGGCATTGCAACAGGTCCCAAACGAAAACAACTAGGAGCTCGGGCTTTTCAGGAATAAGGTTTGGGTTTCCTCGCCAGGCAGACAACCTACTTATGCTGCAGTACTTGCCAAGAGCAAAGGAAATCTAGAAGACGGGGGGTGAGAGGTGACGAACAATTCTGAGGACCACGGCAGCCATGGAAACTGTATTTTGAGCAATTCATCCATATTGAGTGTTTTTGCAAAGATTTCAGCCAACTACTACCTCATGGATGGGGCTTAGAGTTAACTCAGCTGTGCAAGAGATGGACCAGGGCAGACATCTTTTTAAGACCTGTCTTACTTCCTCTTAGCGCCCCTTTTTTTTTTCCTGCGTCAGTTGTTGCCATGGCAACTGGCTACAGGTAGGTGTAGCCTGACAGAACTTTATCTCAGCTATGCTATCTCTTGCTTTCCCCCCTGGGCTTTCTCTGTACCCACGGATGCCTTTGGAAGCCCATTCAGTCTTTACGGTGCTTGCATACGTTAGTGAGTGTTTCTAGAGAAATAGAACCACTAGGAGATGGGATAGATGATAGATAGATAGATAGATAGATAATGGATTGATTGATTATAAGGAATTGGCTCATGCAGCTGTGGAGGCTGAGAAGTTCCACAGTCATCTGCAAGCTCCAGACCCAGGCAAGCCAATGGTGTAGCTTCCAGTCTGAGTCTGAAGAACTAGGAGCATCAATGATATCAGCCCCAGTCTGAGAGTAGAGGACCAATGGTCAGGGGCCCTTGGGTGGCTCAGACAGTTAAGCGCCTGCCTTCAGCTCAGGTCATGATCCCAGGGTCGTGGGATGGAGCCCAAAGTCAGGCTCCCGGCTCAGCAGGGAGTCTGCTTCTCCCCCTCTCTCTGCCTCTCCCCCACTTATGCTCTCTCTCTGTATCTTTCTGCAAATGAATAAATAAAATCTTAAAAAAAAAAAAAAGAAGAAGAAGAAGACCAATGGTCAGCTGAAACAGGCAGGCGCAGAGAGAGAGGATTGTCCTCGCCTCCACATTTTTGTTGTATCCAGGCCCTTGACAGACTGGGTGATATGCGTTTACGCGGCAGCGGGCTGTCTGCTCTGCTCAGTCTACTGATTGCATGCCGATCTCATCTGGAAACACCCTCACAGACACACCCAGAAATAACAGAGCCAGTCATCTGGGTATCTGTGACCCAGTCAAGTTGACACGTAAGAGTAATCAGCACAGTGCATCAATTTGGAAGTGTAAGGAGGTCAGCTTCCTCTGGCCTGGCATCCTTGGGTCATCTTTTGGGTGATCGAGGCATCCTCGGACAAAAAGGGGACAGAAACTAGAACATGAATATCCCCCCTTTAGTACCTCGCGCAGACAATTCTGAGGCACGTTCGACATGACTCCTCATGGGATCCCCAGTAGAATGGAGTCCTGCTTGCTTAAGGCGCTAAGAAGATCAATCACCCATCCTTGGGTGGGCTTGGCCTATTTCACAATTCCAGGTCCCCCCTTCTCCTACCTGCTGGGATCATTTTCCAAAATAAACTATATTGCCATAAACTGGCTTGGGAAAATAACCTGCTTTCTCTGAGCCTGAGGTTCCTCTTTTATAAAAGGGGGACACTAATTACCCCTCTACCCCACCCCAAGCTGGCTGTGATCATTAGATGTGAACCACTAAGCCTACAACCGTCGAGGACTTGGGCAGGGACTAAGACAAAAGACAAAACAATGTTTGACAACTTCTTTAATAAACTATTAAAATGGTTCATTTTCATCTTATTCTGTTTTTCCTCCTCTTCAGTCCCACTGGGCACCCTTCACAAAAACACACCAATTGGTGCATTTTTCTCTTTGGTGAGAACCAAGTGCGGAATGGGGGCTGGCATTCCTCTGTGGAGGACATGGGAGACGAAGGCTCAATTATTCATCGGCTTTTGTCTAAATGAAGACCACCCACCGCCCCCGCCAAGCGAAGATTCAGCTGTGGATGCTGCCCAGGAAAAAGCCGGAGCGGAGTTCCCCAGGAGCAGGTCCAGCGGTGACTCCTGTTGGAGAGTCACCTGGCTGTGCCTCTGAATTCTTCAGGAATCGGAATTTGGTTTTCATTGGCTCTGGCAGCTCTTTATCCAGAGCCTCGAATGCTACCTTCACAAGGGTCTTATGAATAATGCACGGTGACCTGGAAAACTCCAGGAGGGTGAATTAAAGATGAGCTTGGAAAAACCTGGATGCTGAAGCTGAATTCAGCTGTGACCATAGCACGCAGTTCTGCTTACACAGGATCCCGCCCCGTGGTTATCCATGCTCCGCCCCGAAGGCATGCCCCGCCTTCACTAGTCAATGCCAGGTAGCCTCTGCAGTGCCCCAGTTCTGACCTTGGCCCTCAGCAACCTTCAAAACGTACCCCTCCATGTCCCGTTTCCTCTACAGCTTATGAGGAAGTTAAAATTAACTCTCAAAACAAAGTCGTGCAATACAGGAAATGATGAATGATGAAGTGTCACCCTTCCGGACCATGGATGCATGATTTTTCCTAAGGGCTCTGCTTGGACAAAGGTGTCTACAGGCACCACTGAAGTAAGTGAAAGAATTGGAGGAGGCATGGATTTGATCCACCTGCAAGAGCAGCGATTCTTAAAGCCCCCACACCATGGGGACACAGAAGAGACCTGGTCATCTTCTGGCCTCCCTGCTGTCATTGCCTGGCTAAGTCATCCAGGGCAAAGGGTTCCCCTTCTCCATTTTCAGTTTCCCATTCCACAGATGGGAGAACTGAGGCCCAGAGTAGAGAAGCGACTGTCCCAGGGCTACAAAGCAAGTAGATCTCAGAGTCAGAAAGAATCTTGTTTCCCGGTGAAGCCCTCTTCCCCCACTCTAGAATGCCACCACCCTGTTCCCAGGTGAGCCATCCTGGGAAAAGGAGGGGGAAATATATTTGCAGGTGATTTAAAACAGGGATGCTTCCAGGACGCCCCGCTCCCTCTGGGTAACTTATGGATGTGTGAACAGGATGATGGGCTCATTGCTTACACCGTGTAATTCAAAAAATGCAGCTGCCCCAGAAAGATGGGTGAGAGGTATAAAAATATGTACATTTGATGGAGCATATATATGTGTTTGTAAATACAGTCTGTTATTGCTCACTGTTATTATATATCCATCATCTTTCTTTGGGTTATTGGAAACATAAAAATCTTAAAGCACTAAAAACACAAAGAACGATAAGTCACCCAGGAAAGTATATCTTCTCGGGGATGATTTTATGTCAGGAACAGTTTGTGCTTTCAGAAAATAAAGTCCTTGCACTGCCAGGGAGGGAAAAGGAGACAGAGGATGGGGCTGGACTGCGGTCCCTACAAGCCCCTGGGCAAAAACGGGTCTTCCAAGTGGTGGGTGGTCAATGGGGTCAAGGGAACGAAGTAGGGGGCTGAGGGTCCACCTTCTGCAGCTCTGGGGCCAGTCAAGCCCTTGCATCCTGGTTCCTTACCTATAAACCGGGGACCAGAATGCCCACTGGGGCATCGTAGGGCTCCACGAGTATTAGTTCCCTCCCCCAAAACCACCCTGTTCTGAACAACTATCTATGTGACTGCACCAAAAAAATGATGTATCAACCCCTGTCTCCCCGGATCCTCTCCTCACAGCCAAGCATCCGAGCCATGAAGCGGAACCATAAACTAAATTCCAAGCAGCAGACATAGTCAATAGCATGGATGTGATTTTTAAGTGAAATTAACGATTTTTCGAATATAGATTTCCTCTCCAGGCCCTTCCCTCCACAACTTCAGAGATTCATGCTTCTACAAGCTTCTGGCAATATGGCCGTGGCCTGGGATTCCATTGCAGAGTCACGTGTTAAGGAAGCCTGGAGGGGAGCCTGGGGCAGGGGGAGGCAAGTGGCCAGAGTCACGTGTGCAAGGGTCTTTTCACAATGTAGATGGAGGACCCAGAATCCCAGAACTGTGGAGATGGAAAGCAGCGGGCCCCTCCCCCGAGCCCGCGCCTCTCAGACCCGCTGCCCCGCTGCCCTTCTCCCGTTCCCTCCTGGCTGCACTTTGCACATCTAAAAATGGGGGATCTGGAATGAGAGTGCTTTAAGGACTTCACCTTGGACATGAAGTTGGGATGATACACATTCTTTTTCATTCACCTCCAAATCCCTAGCCTGTAGAATACTAGAAAAAGGTCCATACACGGTAAGGGCTCAAGAAAGGTCCGTTTCGTTGATTAATTTTACATGCTTTCTTCAAAAGTTTACTTTAGTGGCCCCAAAGGTAATAGATCGATTCCATTAATGTCCCCAAATAATGGCCTCGCTGTGTCCACAGCCTTTGCAGTTTGTTCCCTCTTGGACCCTGGACTCAGTTTCCACCAATGGGATAGTGGCGGACTTGACACAAGCAGAGGCTTGCAGACCCACGTGTGCCTTTCTAACCCTTCTTCCCCCAACCCCTCCCACCCCTTCTCTGACTCACTTAGACCCTGCCCCTGCCTTGAGGCATCCCAACCGTGGCCATACAGAGCAGACTGCCCCCCCACTGACCTGCTAGCTGACCACAGGCATGCCAGCAAGCTCACCCTGTCAGCCAAGCCTGGCGGGAGTAGCAGGACCTCCCCGCCAACCTGAAGACCCATGAAAAATAATAAACGGTCACTTGTTTGTTATGCAAAAACTGGCTGCCACACGAGATACTAGGCAATTCCATCTAAAAATTACCCTAGCTAGGAAAAGCAGAACAGCCCTGCCTGAAGAAGAGCCCCAAGCAGGTGAAGACGGTGCTGGGTTCGATGGAGGGTTGGGGGGCTTCCGATGCTGGCTACAGGGACTCCTGGGTCTCTGTTCTGCTCTGAGCTTGCTATGATTTGGCTGTTCTCATGCATCCTCCCTTCCTCTCTTCTCATGCATCCACCAGCTCCCGCACCCTCTATCCAGATGTGAATGTCCTCTGTCCTCCTTCCTTTAGCTCACACCATGGGTGTAGGACTCATCACCATCACCCCGGCCTCTGTCTTACCCCGGGGCCTTTCGGTTTGGGGCCTGCTTCTCATTGCCTGAGATGTGACAGGGCCATGGCTACCCCATACTTCTGCACTCACAGCTCAGCTATGAGTTCAAGAGGGACAATCAGGGACACTGTATGTGTATATGCACATGGGTATATGTGCGAATGTAGGTATATGTCCATTTACATATATCTACACACACATATGTAGACATACATATCTACATGTGCATTTATACAGAGAAAGAGGAAGGAAGGAAAGAAGGAAGGAAGGAAGGAAGGAAGGAAGGAAGGAAGGAAGGAAGGAAGGAAGGAAGGAAAGATACTCAAGCCTCAGAACAATGATTCAACTAGATAGCTCATACAAGGCTAGGATTCTTTTGTTCTCTTCTCTGAGGGAAGCCCAGAGAACAACAGGGATTTTGCTTTGCCGAGCTCGTACTGCAAGACTCAAACTCGGTTGTTCTGACATTTTATCCAGAGTCTGTTCCAATACACTATATTACGTGTCCTCGTGGTCCCATCCCTGGAAAATGTAGGCACAGCTTCGGAAAAGCCACAGTGTTTCCCTAGGAGACTCTCCCAGAGCCTTGTGTGTTTCCCTCTCGGACATGCCTGGTCCTCACAGGCCGGAATGAGTGCCAGCCAGCACCATATTATTGACTACATCTTTCACACAGATCCCAGACTAGGTCTGCTAGTGATAATAAACTCCATCCTGACACATCAACAGCTCAGAAGTTGTCTGCCACACTTTCAAGGCAACAATGAAAGATCCTACAGGAGGGGCAGCTCTGAGGCTGTTTGATTTCAAAGAGTTTCTCAAGAGTAGATGAAAATGCAGATTACACAGAGATCTCTACACTCTCTGGAAGAGCATTTGGGCTCATCGGCACCCCAATGGGCTCAGTAAACAGAGAGGCCGGATCTAACCTAAGTCAGGGCAACCAATTCCCCCTGGGTCCCTACTCAGTAGCCAACCCTGGCTGAGACAATCTCTGGAGGAGATTCACATTCTCTGGCCATGTGACCTTGGGAAAGTTACTTTCTCTTCTCTGCCTACACTTCCTCTTCTGTGAAATTGACATGATAATAGTCTGTCTCCAGGATTGTTGTGAGGCTCAAATATGTTCATGTTAAGTGTCTAGCCCAGGGCCTGGTACATGTAGTAGATGGTCAATAAAGGCCAACGATCAAAATGATTGTTTTATAGAAGAACACTCAGGGCACAGAAGACGGTGGTATGAAAAGGAGAGGGAGGCAAGGAAGCTTTTCTGGACGAGGAGGTACACCTGAACTAGATTTAGAGAAAAGAGTAAAAGAAAGCCTGGTAGATGGGCAGGAAGAGCATTTCGGGTAAGTGGCAAAAGCAAAGTTAAAGAGGCATGGAAGATTTGGGTATGTAAGGAAGGAAAAATGATTTGATATGTCTGAAAGTCAGGGACGGGCGGCAAGAGATAAAGCTGGAAAAGCAAGCAGAGCCCAGGATGTGAAAAATCTTGCATTTCACATAAAGGAGTGTTAAGGTTATTTCTTTAGGCACCAAGGAGCCATGGAAGGACTTTGGGACCAGAAATAACATCATTCTCATTCATACTAAAGTGGGAGTGACTGATATGCCTTCAAATGTGACTTGCCACTCGCTTCTTTCCAAGGGCCAACCTCTTTGATAATAACAATAACTGAGAACCCTTATAAAATGCTCACAGTGTGAAAAAGACAACTTACTTTCATTAACTCTTTTAAACCTTTAACAACCCTATGTGGTGGGTTGATATCTTACTATCATCATCCTCTTTCTCCTCATTTTACAGATGAAAAACTGAGCCGCAGAAAGATTAATGTCCTTTAAGTAAGCAGTGGATCCAGAATTTTGAATTCAGGCACACTGGCTCTGAAGTCTGTGCTCCCACCCGCTACACTACACGGCTTCATAACAAAAGTCAGATATGAGCCAGACTCCCAACTGGAGAAGAAGATGCTAGAGGCCATGGTGGAAAGAACTCTGGGATGGAGTAAAGGTGACCTGAGTTCCAGACCCTGCTTAACCTCCGAATCTCTGTGTGATGTTGAGCAGGTTGTTTCCTCTCTCTGGGAAGCCATCTGAACCACAGAGTCCTTCTAGCTTTGATATGCTCTGGTTCCAGGGCTTTCGAGGAGTGTAGAAAGTAAATGTCCACAGCACTAAATTATGCAAATGAAAATCAATTCTCGAAGCTTGGGCAGGAGGGTGTGGTCTGGGAGAAGGAGAGTTCTAGAGACCTCATAGGGGGCCAGCATTGCAAGATCCATCACTGACTAGGGGAAATGCAGATCTCTTCCTCCCAATCCCAGCCTCGCTGTGCAATGACCAGCTCAGTTTCAGACCATACAGAAACAGAAAGCTCTTTGAGAGGTCATGTTACAAGTCAATGGTTTTCACACTTGTTTTTGGCTACCTTTTAAAAATCTTGCATGTAATGTAATATACAAAGCTGATGTTTTATTTGTGTGGATTGATTTTATGAATACAGATTATAACCTTTACTTATTATAAAGTCAATCAATAAGAACGAGGCAGTTTTGATTACATAAATGGGAAGCACAGGTTGATATAAAACTACAATTGTCAGCTGTAACCCCCGACTTCCCTTTCTTGTGTTTATCAAAACAGCCTGATAATTTTCATTAGTTTTGGTTGTACAGGATCTTGAAAACCCTATTTACACAGATGAGTAGTGGCAACTGCTGACAGGCTTAAAAAAGAAGAAGAAAGATGGCTTTGCAGCCTCTGGATATTCTTCCAAGTGCTACAGAGACATAAAAGGAGGCCAGAGGGACTTATCTGAAATATACAAGATGTCCTAGTCCAGATCCCAACCATGATGTAGAGGTTCATTCATTCATTCATTCATTCATTCATTCATCCATTTATCCAAAAATGCCTGGTGAATGCCTATGATGTGTTAGTCATTGCTCTAAGCATGGAGGATGTGAAATTAAAAATTTTAGCATGTAAGAGATGGATGGACAATGAATAAAATAAATATGTGAAACCCATAGTGTGGTTGTGAAAAGGGGATATGGCAATAAAGCAGAGAAGGGTCCGGGGACTTGGGGTGGAAGGTGGTTTCATTTGACATAGGTCAAGGTTGCCTCACTTGGAAGATTTGAGAGGGGAAATGGCCTGAGGCTGGGGAAGGGCATCCAGCCAGTGCCATGGCCCTGGTACTGGGCCAGCCCCAGGAAGCACAAGGCAGCTGAGCAGCTGGAGGGCTTGAGCAAAGGTGAGAGCAGTAGAAAGCAAGGTCAGAGGGGAGGAGGGGAGGCGATGGGGCCAGGCAGATCATGCTAGGTCTGGGAGGGCATGACAATGACTTTGGCTTCCATGAGGAAGCCCTCAGGATTTTTAAGCAGAGGAGTGACGGTGTCTGCCATATGTTTTTAGAGCATCACTTGGGATGCTGGGTTGAGAACAGAGTGCCTATAGGGAGTAAGGGTGGAAGCAGGGAGAAGGGAGCAATAATCCAGGAGGGAAGTTTGGTGGCTCAGACCGAGTGGTGGTGGAAATGATGACAAATGATGAGATTCTGGATGTGCTTTGAAAATAGACCTGATAGGAGACTCTTGACCAATTGGGTATAGCGTATGAAGGAAAGAGAGGAGTTGGGGTGACCTCAAATTACCTGGCTGAACAGCTGGTAGGGTGAAGCTACAGCTCACCGTACCCAGGATGGGAAGACTAAGGAAGGAGTAGGTTTGGGGTGGCTGTGAACGGGGACTTCACTCTGGGATGTGTCAACGTCAAGGTGCTGGGAGAAGTCTAAGTGAAGCTGGAAAGATGAGTCTGGAGGTCAGGCAAGTGGTCCAACTCAGAACCATCCTTGGGGAATCGTCTGGTGCACATGGTGCTTAAAGTATGAGGACGACAGCATGGGACACGGATGCAGTAGGTGAGGACAGGAAAGAGGTCCAAGGGCTGAGCCTGGCGCGCCCAGCATTAAGAGGTCAGAGATCGAGAAGCAGCCAACAGGCTGACGGCGGACCAGCAGGTGGGGGGATGCAGAGTGGAGATGAGGGGGCTCTTCTGGGGGCCCAATGAGGAAATTGCTTTAAGGAGGGGGGAAGGTTCGTGTTCAACTGAGCAAAGCTAACAGGACAAATAAAAAGCAGCCTGAGACCAGACCTTAGCCAAGCGGAAGTCATGGGCCATGGGTGACCCAGGTAAATGCAGTTTCGAGGGAGTGGTGGAAGCAGGAGCCTGACCAGCTTATAGTAAAGAGCAACCCTGCCAGAGTTTTTGTTATGAAGGAGAACAGAGAAATGAAAAGGCAGATGAGGGGGCAGGCAGAATGCGGTTGGTTGGCTGATGGTTGGTGGGTGGGGGTATTAACCCGGGAGAAATCTCAGGGTGTTTGTGCCCTCACGTCGGTGATCCAGGAGAGAAGGAACATGCCATGAGGCCGGCGAGAAAGGGACCGTTGCTGAAGCCATGTCCTTGGATTGCAGAGAAAGAGGGTTTCCTTAGGAGGAGCCATGCTTCTGCAGTAACGGGGTGGGGGGAGATACACGAGCACACTGAGGCAGGACAGCGTGGCTGCTGGGAATCTATGGCAGCTCTCTTCCCATTGCCTTTATACTCTCTGCATAAGCGGGGAGTAAGTGCTCAGAAGAGAGGGAGGGAGGGAGGGTGTGGAAAAGTCACCTAGAGGAGAGGGAGAGTGGATGGGCCAGGAAACAGATCGGATCATGGTTGCCAGGCAGCGTAAGGACCCCTGGGAGATCCGTGCTCAGGAATCCAAAGGGAAGGAGCCAGCCTGGCCGCTTGCTTTTCTCCAGACACACTCGGCCGCTTGGGGGCGGGCACCGAAGAGGCAGAGTTGGTTATGACCGGGTTGGTGGTTCCGCCAAATAAACATGAGAAGGACAGGCATCCAGGCTACGGACTCTGGAGACAAGACACCCGGTGACAAATCTGTGACCCACCATTTACCAGCTGTGTGACCTTGAGCAGGTGAGCTAACCTCTCCGTGTTTCCATTCCTTTGCCAGATTCTCAGGTAAAAGTTCTGCGAGCTAATATACATACAGTCTTTAGGAGAGCGCCTGGCACATTAAAAACCCTCAGTAAGTGTTAGCTTCTATTATCCTCAATACTGGTTGAGGCAGCCAGCAAAGTGGTGCCCAGCTGGTTAAAATCCTGTTTGTCAGGAAACACCTGCGAAATGTATCTTGGAGCATTAGGAGATATTAAACAATATCATTTGTGAAATCTCATCCAGCCCATTTCTGTGGATTCACCTTCAGAACACCCCGTCTGACTTTTTTCTCTCTTTTTATGCGAAGGCCAAACATTAAGCTTCAATGTCCCCGCTGACACTTTATCTGCCGTCAGCCCCACGACAACTAGCAGTCAGTCAAGAAGCCCCTGAACGGTACAGTAACACCGTGTTTTCACAACGCGAGGCGCGGGGCGCTGCACACCTGAGCGTTACACCGTGAAGAAAGCACCTGAAACACACCTGAGCCCCGCCTGGGATTTTAGTTGACCTTAAAATCCATTTTTTTTTCTCAACTCCTGAGTGCTGTAGCAGTCTAGACGCCGATCTGCTTTCCTATGAGCCGACGTCTGCGGGAGCAATTCTTGAAGGGACTTTTTCAGCTACCGTCTCACTAACAAAAGACCCATTTATAGTCGGTCCGGGTGTATTGCCAGAGGAAAGGAACTCTGGAGCAGGCTGGTGGTGGATGCGGAAACGTGTGAAAGCTTTTTTTTTTTTCCCAGTGCTTCTATTTTCTGGGTAGAACAGGAAGGAAGGCCCTTTCCAAGAGCAGGGGTGGGGGAAAGAGCCCAAGGAGACCAAAGCCCCTAGAAGTCGAGCGCTTCGGCACCCTGTGGGGTCTACGGCGTGTTAAGTTCAGAAAATGCACAGAGGTTGGAAGCACGTCCTCTAGAACCAGCTGTGTGTCCTCCGCATGTCCTTGGACCTCAGTGTCTTCATCTGAAAACTGGGGATAATGACAGTACCTATTTCATAACGTTGATCTGAAAACTAAATGCATGAAAATATGGGCAACCTGGAGAGCAGAATAGGGTAACAGTATTAGCTATCACTCTTACTGTTTTCTGAACATTTGAATTACTTTTCTACTCTGAGCCGGGTTCCTGGAGCCCCGAAACATCTCCTTGGGATCCTTTGGTTCCTCTGACCCCCATGATCAGACCTAGATTGAACACACCACTATGGTCTGGGGGGAGAAGAAATGAGGCTTTGGGGGAGTGGGGTTGAGCTGAAGTAAGGTCTTCCATGGGGGCTCACTCAAAAACAGTCAGGAAGGCTCCCATGGAGCAGCAAAATGGGAAAGGAAGAGAGAACACATTTGGGGGGATTTGTTCAGAGGATGGCCCATGAACTGGCCACAGTAGCATCCCAAGGGAGCTTGTTAGGAATGCAGAATGCCAGACCCCACCCTGAACCCACTGAACCAGAAGCTGCTTTTTAACTAGATCTCCAGGTGATTCCTGGGCAGGTTAAAGTTTGAAAAGGACCAGCTCTACTCGGTTAACCCACTGTTCAGTGACAGTGCGTGACAAAGGGTGGGTCTGAACCCAGGTGGTCCGGTTCCAAAGCCTGTGCTGTTTCCATCACCTTGAGCTCCGTAGCAGGACAGGCAGCTGCATGAACTCAGTTTGGGAACAGAAGGGAGAAAAGGGGAGCACAGGCCAGGAATCCCATAGAACATTCCTGTAACCCAGAACGGGAACCCAGCAGTGCTACCTAATCCACTAATTACTCATTCAGCAAACATTCCCAAGAGCGCCTATTCTGTGCTAGAACTGGGGTACAGGGAGGAATGTCACTATTCCTGTGCCCAAGAAACTTAGGGCGGGGGTGGAAGAGTGAGCCAGTCCTGTGCCCACACACTCCAACCCCACCTCTCCATCTGTCAGTCCCTTGCTTCTCTGCTCCTCCCACCCACCTTCCTGTCCCCTCCTCTGCCCTGCTCTCCCTTTCTTACAAGGACCCAGCTGGACACCTCCAAAGAGAAGCAGCAAAAACAGCTGTCACCCCCCACGATGGCTCTGCTGGGGAACAGAGCCCAGCTGGAACTGGTGAACCCCCACCTTCTCCAGAAACTGGATCGCTGGCATTTCTGTAGGTGTCTAAAAGCTGAGCCTCCGACTCTTGGCACCAGAAAGATCGCTGCCAGATGAGTCTCCCCCGGCTGTCTCTGACATCCTTTCTTTGGCTCAGGCTGCCCTGCTCCCAAGAAGCAAGCAGAGGCCTGTTCCCAATGCGAACGCCTCCCCTCCAAGAGCTCAGGTGCACATGAGCGTGTTGGACTGATTCAGACCCAGCCACCCCGAGCAAGGCTGGATTCTGAGTTTCAAAAGCAACAACATCAGCTGGAGAAAAAAATAGGATGGGAGGACTCAGAAGGTGCAATGAAAGAGGTCAAGGCCATGGCAGCACTGAAAGTATTATTTTTGCAGCAGAGCCCTGGGAAACAGCAAGGAAAGCAAACCCAAAGACAGCGGGGCGGTGTTCGGCCACAGAGTTAAAGGGGAAAAGCAGGTTACAAAGCTGGATGAGCCCAGTTAAAGAGACAGCAAAAATCGGTACACAGAAACGTCCAGAAGGCGGGGAGTGTTAATCCATGCTGGCAGTAGGGTGGCTCGATGCTATGATGGAAGGGAACGGAACGCGCCACTAGGCAGGCAGGAGAGACGGTGCTTCGGCCTCCCAACTTGCTGCCTCTGACTTGATATTAGCCATGGGTTGGCCAGGCAGACGTTGGACCTTCTCTTTGCTTTCAGCCCGTTGCTAAAGAAATTCTGTTTCTTCCGTGTCTTTTTTTCCCTGTGATTTTCATGACCTCCATCAGGATCGTAAACTCCATGCCTACCCAGCCTGAATCCCTAACTTCACAGTTTGATCGTTGGCAGTTGCAAAAACAGGACTCTGCTGGTTCCAGAAAGCAGAGGTGCTCTGTGTTGGAAAACTGCTTTGCCGTGCTCTTTGGGCCAACTGAAAGAAGATATGACCCTGGGGAGGGGAGCCTACGGACCTAAACAAAGAGCTTTCCATTCTGTTCTGACTGTTTGAAAAAGGAGTTTTGTGATCCATAGAAAACCAGGACGTGTATCTCCCAATATTTCCTGTTTAAGACTAGACTGGGATACGATGTTACTTTCTCTCTCAGAGTCCCTGAACTTCACCCTGATTGAAGGGGGAAAAAAGTCCCTGCTCCTAAGAGCAGTCTTTTTCCTTTCTGGGTTAACTTGGCCCCACAAGAGGCTCGCCTGGGCAAGGAAAAGTGCCTCGGTGCCAGGACCGTAGCGATCATGCACGGAGCACCCTGCACGCCCCCCGCACTCAGCAGTGCGGGACGTAAGTTATCTCCGTAAGCCCTCATGCCCAAACTAGTTATCACCAGCAGTTTGCTGATGAGTAAACTGAGGCTCACACAGCTGGTTGGTGAAAGAACCAGAGCCCAGGGCAGATCCGCTGACCCGTCCTCTGCTTTGTGCAGCCCCTTCCCAGCTACCATCGCTGAGACATGAACAGCAGTCCCCCTGAGTCACGGGGTGATGGGCTATTTTTACCTTCTCCTCTTGGCTTATGTATACTTCCTAGATATCCTACAATAAACACGGGTTACCTTTGAAATAAGGCTTAGAAAAATTAATGTCAAATATTTTTAACAGAAAAGGAAAAGGAAAGCTGGACCCACGTTTGCCCCCAGAGAGGAGGGTTATGGGTAAGGAACCTGTAGTGCTCCAGCCTGGGGCAGCCTTGTGCTGGGGAGGTGACAGAGAGAGGCGCCCATGGCCTACAGTTTCCTCCCGGCCCCGAGGGGCCAGGTCCATGAATGAAGGTGACCCAAATAATTTCCTATCTAAAGCACACCAATTGTTTAATGTCTCAAACCCACGCCACGAGGCAAGAGTGGGCAAGTTGTTTTTGATTCACTGAGAGGGTTTCTTGGTACCATCAGCTCTCCTGAGCCATCAAAGTGTGCCTTTCAGGGGACTGCTTCTCTGGTCAGCTCTGTGGGGGCCCTTTTCTCTCCCTTCAGGAAGCCCAGAACTGGCAGGTGACTTTGCCAGGTGCACCTCAGTCCCCCACCGCTGCTTCTTGTCAGCTGGAGGGGTCAGCACAGGGAGGTGGAGGGTCAGGCTGTGGCTGGCTGTCACTGAAGGACATAGGGACAGAGCCGGTCAGAGTGTGCGCTCAGTGGCCATTCATAGGGTCTCCGCGATGATTTATCACATCACCAGGTTAGAGCAATGGGTGGCCTTCAGGTTCTCAACCCTGCTGGTTACAGAATGCCTACAATTCTCCAGTTGTAGCCAAGGTATCAGAGATCCAGAAAGAATGAATACAGTAAGCAGCCGGAAAGCTGCCCTGGTCCCCGGGCCCCCCACACCAGAAGAGGTGCAGCGCCCTCCTTACTATATTCTAGGTGGAAAGCTCAAAGCTGAACCAGGAGACATTTGCCACAGATCAAATTCCAGGCAGAGCGGTGTGTCCTGGGCTCCATCCAGGAGTGAACGACCTGAGCAGAGTTGTTTATGGCCCTTTACCTGATGGTTTTCGGGGTTAAGTATTGCCCTCGGTGCTCTCACCGATCACCCCACTACAGATGGGGTTTTACTCTAGGCGGTAAAACGGTGCCATCAGAATGGCAACATATGGGTCTTTGTGTGGTCTCATCCCCCTGCTGATCCGTGGGCCAGCCAGCCAGCCTGCTATTTCCATACATCAGTTTAATATTTCACGGAGGCAGATGGGAACTCTCTTGATCAGCTTTGCCTGATAAAAACTCTTAAAGAACAAAAGAGGAATGTAGAAGAGAATCACAATTCTTCACGGAAGAATTTCGAAGAACTTGGAGACCACCTGCTCCCAGTCCGTACCCACCACCGACCTCGGTGACCCAGCACAGAACTCCTTCCCACTGAGCCCAAAGCCTGCTTCAGAGTCCTCATCAACATCACACATCAGACAGCAACCATCATCCGGTTGGAGCTGGCATGCAGGACGAAACTGATTTGACATCCCCGATAAAATCCAAACCTATCCTTTTACTGATGGAAAAATCAGGCTTAGACTAAGGGAGTGACTTTGGCCACGGTCATTCAGGAAGTCATGACAGAGGCAATTAGGATCTCGGACTATCTGAACTCTGCTTATCTACTGGACCAGATCGACATTCTCGAATCTCAGCATCAGAATGGGCAAGAGGTAAGAGAAAGATTGGGTAGGAGGTCACCCTCTGGAAAGAACATTACCTTGGCTTGAGTTGACCAAGTGTTCAAATCTTACCTTGGGTAAGTGACTTCACGATCCCTGGTCCTCAGTTTTCCAATGATGGTGTCTACGTCATCGAGCCATTGCAATGCCCAGATGAGATAGTGACTAGCACAGTATGCAACACAAACTCGGTAAACTGAATACCTTGCATTTTCTCCCTGCTAATACCAGGCTCCTAACATCTGCCTCTTCCCTCCGTGCCTCCTTCCCAGCCAAACCACCTCTTGATTGCCATTGGTGATGGATGAGGCTTTGGTTTCCATGATTGCCCGGACCTGTTTATTGGACAGATGATTTTCATCGCCCGAAGGTCTCCGCTCAGAGTTGGCAAGGGCTGGGGCCACCAAAGCTGCATTTCCAAGACACCTGGGCTCTCTTCACTCCAGAGGGCACCTTGGGGATGCTCTCAGATTCCTTTTGTCAGTTCCTGGGTAAGGGTGGTGACATTTTCGGGAAGCAACACACAGAGTCAGTGTCAAGTGCCAACTGAGCAAATCATCACTCAGACTCCAAAGGCTTCTCTGGCTCTTCCACTCGCTCATGAGCTCCCCAAGGGCAAGGCCTAGGTCTTGTTCAACTCTGCACCTCCGGAGTTCAGGTAGTAGGTCACTTGGCAGGTAGTAGATGCTTGGGGTGAACTGCATCACTGACCCCAATTCTCCACCCCTCCCTGTACCCACACCCTTCACACCCTTTATCTTATAACTTTATAATTCTCTTTCTATAGACAGAGCTTAATTCCCCACCCCAGGCCTGGCCATGTGACTTGCTTTGACCACACGGATGTGTATTATTTATCTTTTGCTGTATAACAAATTTCCCCAAATTTAAGAGCTGAAAACAACACATATTTCTTTTCTCATGGTGTCCGTAGGTCAGAAGTCTCAGCATAGCTCAGCTGGGTCCTCTGCTTTAGGCTCTCTCACAGGACTGCCGTAAAGGCATCAGCTGGCCCCTAGTCATCTCAAGACTCAACCGGGCAAAGGTCTGCTTCAAAGCTCAAGTAGTGTGTTGGCAGGACTCAGTTCCATGCAGACTGTTGGCCCAGGGCTATCCTCAGTTACTCGCCATGTGGGCCACTTTATCAAAGTGCATAAGCCAAGGAAACAATAGAGAAAATCTGATAGCAAGACAGAAGCCACAGTCTCATGTAACCTAGTCATGAAAGTCCACCATCTTTGTTGCATTCTACCAGTTGGAAGCAGGTCCTGCCCATACCCGGAGGGTGGGGGATTTCACAAGGGTATGAATGACAGGAGGGGTAGATCATCTTAGAAGTCTGCCTAGTACAGGATATTTGCAGATGTTGCAGGCAGAATTGAGCTGGCTTCCTCTTGTGTTTCTGCTTCCACCATAAGGATGCTCTCCTGGTAACAGAAGGACATGTTCCAGAAGGAGGATGAGAAACACGTGACACAGAGCTAAGATTCCCCAGCCAAACCCACCCTACAGAAGAGTTCCCAGTTAATGTGTGGACACATGAGTAAACCCAAATGAGACCAACAGAATCACGCCATGGAGCCCAACCCAGATAGTTGAACCTAGCAGAAGCCGCTGGAAGTTTCTGGTTGTTTTTCTAGTGCAGCAAAAGCTAATTGATAGCATAAGCAATAAAGATTAGTGCAATACCTAATAATGTATTTTGCATCTCAGTTTCCTCATCCGTAGAAAGGGCATAATATTGCTACCTCGCAGGTCCATTATGAAAAGTAGATGAGTTAGTGTTTCCAAAATATTTAGAACAGTGCCTGGTGCATAATAAGCAAGTGTAAGCGCTTGTTGAATTAAAATAAGAAAATCAGCTAACTTGTTTGAGTGTTTACCAAACGTTAAACACTTTATATGCATTATCTCATTTACTCGTTACAACAATCCTATGAGATTGGTGCAAT
This sequence comes from Ursus maritimus, assembly GCF_017311325.1. Classification (NCBI taxonomy): domain Eukaryota; kingdom Metazoa; phylum Chordata; class Mammalia; order Carnivora; family Ursidae; genus Ursus; species Ursus maritimus. The sequence goes on from NW_024424119.1 coordinate 46,002,336, forward strand.
TTTTATCTTCATTTTCCAAATGGGGTTTGGAAAGGGCAGGAAATTTGCACAGATCACACAGCTAGTATATGAGGAAGCCAAAACTCAAATTAATAATTAGTGAATAAAATCCCAGATCGGAAAGCTAGGAGAGCAGAGTCAGAAGAAAGAGGCTGGCAGAGTAACAAGACGTACAAGCGGGCGAGCTGGGTTGATTTAGGACTGAGGCTGCAAAAGCAGGGCAAGCATCAGGGCATTTCTTTTGTTTGTGCCCTTCTGTGCCTCGTGGGGGCCTAGGGGATGAACCAAGGATGACAGAACAGAGATGTTTAACTAAGAAAAGAGAAGCCTTAAGGGGCAATAGTGAGAGACATTTTCAGACAAGGAAGGCCAATTGGAAATGGAATGGGTTGGTTCAATGGGACTCCAGGGGATAGAACTAGGCCAACTGGGTGGATATTCAGAAAGGGGTCAATGTAAGGAAGAAGTCGTTAAGAATTCCAGTTACTAAACCATAAACAGAACGCCTGAGGATGCAATGAGCCCCAGCGGAAGTGCACGAGCCGATTCTGGAGGCCCCCATGCTTAGCATGTTGGAGAGAGATTTCTGATGGGATGAGGAGCCAAATGATTTCCCTGGCAAGGCCTTCCAGTTCATAGAGTCCAAGCTTCCAAGAAAGCAATCGCATATATGGATGCAGAGCCAAGACCTTGCCAATGGTGAACAGTCACCTGGGGCATTTCTGATTCTGTGGCAGGAAACAAAGACAATTTACAATAAAACTCTATTTTTTTCTTTAAAAAAATAAGAGTGAATAATTGATTATAATTCCAAATACTGAAAGTGACCAATAAAATTAATCACCATTATAGTCCTCAACAGACAGCTTGGATGTCATTAAGCCTCACCTGGACGGACCATGGACAGAGACACTACCCTGGTCCCTATGAGACCTGACCCAGCTCTACTCCCTGACTTAACCTCTTTCCCTTTCCTTCCTTTCTCCACCTGGCTTCTCTAAAGCTCATTCCTTCTGCAGCAGTAAGCTGAGTCTTCTTCTGGAAGCTCCTTCCTCTTCTGGTTTTGTGCTGGTGTCCCCATTTCTTCTTTCTGGGGGCTCCCCGATGGCCAGCATCTCTGCTCTTCTTGGGCACATTGGAGAATTCCCAGACCCTGTCTAGCTTTCCTTTCTTACCAGTCCCTATACCTCTGTGGTTGATCTCAGACGCCCTGTATGGTTTTGGCTGCCATTACACCAGCAACTCATTGATCACATGCTCTAGCCCAGATGTCTCCCCTGAGCAGAAATCTGTATGTCCAACCACTGCTAGACTTCATCACTGAATGTCCACCAGGCATCTCTGACTCCAACTTTGCAAAATTTCCTCTTTACTTTTTACCCAAATCAGTCCTTCTTCTTTTTAATGGCACCATCTACCAGTCCCCGTGCTGTATGTTCTTGGGTAACTTTTTTTCCCTCTCTGGTCTCAGCTTTTCCACCTATAGAACAAGGAAGTAGAACAGATTATTTCCAAAGGGTCTTTCAATTCTTACATCTTGTTATTCTAAGGTTTTAGGAACTTTAAATGGCACTACATTCTATTGGGTTAGAAGACATTATAATGGCAAATAATAATAGCTGAACTTCACTGAACAATTACATGTGCTAGAAATTTCTGGGATTGCTGCCTATAGGTTACCTCCATAAGGTGGCCCCATCACAATGAGCTCTATGGGGCCACTGGGTGGGAACCAAGATGTCCCAGCAGACGGCAGTGTGGATAGATGCTGACGTACATGGTACCAGACACCCATGCCTCTGTCTCTTGATGCCTCAATACCCTGGAACTTAAGATAAAACCCCCCGGGGGCAAGCTGGGGCCCAAATGGGTTGAGGTTAGGTTTCTTCCATTCAGCAAACTGGGGCTCAAAATAAAATCTCAGTTCAGATAGAAGACAAGAAGCTATGTAATTCAGTTCTTGTCCTTCTGGGTTTAGCTGTTACCATGGTCAATGCATATGGAAAGCACTCAGCCCGGTGCCTGGATGGTTGAGAGCTGGTACTGTCACACCTCCTGGGAGGAATTCCTTGCCTCCCCAGGCTTTCTCCTGTCCCAATACTTCATGTCCAGTTGGTACTCGGGCTCTGATGGATGGCAGCAAGATGGGGAGATGAAGTGCATTGGCTCACTAGTCTTTCTGCCCCCAGTGATCTTTTATCCAACTCCAGGTGAAGAAATCACCCCTCTCCTGCTAGCCACAGAAGCTTGTTAATGCTACTCTAAAAATTGAATAGCTTGCTGACAGTGACTCTTTGACCTTGGAATTCAACTTGGAGTTTGTCTATTTGTTCATCAGTTAATTAGTTAATTGTTTGCTTATTTAGTAACAGCCAAACTCTATGAGACATCGTTCATACAGTTCAAACTTCAAGGTGCTCACACATCACATGGGGATCATGTTAAAATGCAGATTCTGATTCGGAAGCCTGGAAAGGAGCGTGGGTGCCACATTCCTAACAGACCCCAGGTGATACTGATCATGCTGATCCATGGACTACACTTAGAAGGTCTACAGTCAGACACACTGGGTTCAAATCCCAACTCCCTCTATTGGTAGCTGTGTGACATCAGGGAAGTTAATTAACCTCTCTGAGCCTTGATGTTTTCTTTTATTAAATGGGATTATAAAACTTCCTGCTGACAATTTGTGTAGGTTATTAAAAATTATTCAACAGAGCCCTGGAGTGTCATGGGCATTCAACATGACGACAGCATGGCCGCATTTCTGCAAGCGTAGGAACACAACTCTGTCCCCAGTCCCAGGATTCCTCTTGTCGTGATATACTAGTATTTGGTGAAAACAGAACTGTTCTGGAAGGAAGACACAGGGAGAGAGAGGCAGTGTTTGTCTCTACTGTCAGTCTGTGGTCATCATTCCAGACCGGCACAGAGCATCTTGTTCTCAGAGCTGACCCTGCCCAGGGCCCAGGATTCTCCTCTTAAAGGAGCAGCTCAAGGTGTGTCTGTGTTATTCATTTTCTTTCTTTTTTTTTTTTAAAGATTTTATTTATTTATTCAACAGAGATAGAGACAGAGGGAACACAAGCAGGGGGAGTGGGAGAGGAAGAAGCAGGCTCATAGCGGAGGAGCCTGATGTGGGGCTCGATCCCAGAACACCGGGATCACGCCCTGAGCCGAAGGCAGACGCTTAACCGTTGTGCCACCCAGGCGCCCCTGTGTTATTCATTTTCTGCATTCGGCATGGATTTTAGAGCAATTGCCTGGCCTGGGATTGATTTGTGCCCCCGTGTAAGCCTGAGTCTCTCTCTGAGGTCCCCAGAGCCAGTGGCCATTTTGCAGGACCGAACCCTGGAAATAAAATTTCAGAGAAATTACTGGAAATTAGATTAGATTTTATTACGAGAAGGAAAAAGGAAAGATGAAAACAACCAAAGGCTCAGAGGGGAAAGGCATATGCATGTTCAACAGACAAACCTGCGATGAAGAAGCCAGTTTGCAGCCTGACTCGCCGACCCAGAGGCATCTGTCCAGCTTAGGGCCAAGAGGGGACTGGCTCAGCTGCTCCAGTGATGGCCCACACGAACGGAGGTGGCTCTCACCTCTGAGATGCAGGGCAAGGCTCAGAAAATGCACTGGCCTTCGATGCAGACCAATGTAGCACACAGTGTCACCACCATGAGCTTCCACACCCTCCCCCCAACATCGGGATGATGCTAATAGCAGTACGTGGCTATGAAAGAGTGAGATCCTACGTGATGCCCACTGTGAAGCATGAACTGGGTAATTGGAATAAGAAATACAAAATGGGAGTGCCCAGCTGGCTCAGTTGGTGGAACATGCCACTCTTAATCTCCGGGTCATGAGTTTGAGCCCCATGTTGGGTGTGGAGACTACTTAAAAAAAGAAAAGAAGGGTCACCTGGGTGGCACAGCGGTTAAGCGTCTGCCTTCGGCTCAGGGCGTGATCCTGGCGTTGTGAGATCGAGCCCCACATCAGGCTCCTCTGCTATGAGCCTGCTTCTTCCTCTCCCACTCCCCCTGCTTGTGTTCCCTCTCTCGCTGGCTGTCTCTATCTCTGTCAAATAAATAAAAATAAAATCTTAAAAAAAAAAGGAAAAGAAAAGGAAAGCAAAGAAGGAAATACAAAATGCACAGTAAGAACTACATTATATCAGTATATTTTGCATCATTGTCCTGTACATGCGTATGTATACATAAACAGATAAAATTAGACAAACTGTAAATTGTAAACAAAATTATGTCCTTCTTGCAGGTGTTAATAACTGCAAACACATATTGCATTTCCTATGCCCCTACTGCACTGTAAACCCTTTACAAATATCAATTCCTCCCTATGGATCATACCCATTTTAGAGATGAGGAAAGTGAGACTCAGATCCCCCTGAATCATTTGCCCATCCGGAGCCAGTATTCCAATCCAGCCAGCCCTACCTGTTATGCTACTACATCTGGTAATTCCTCTTTGATTCTTTCCTGGCCAGAGACCCAAAACGCTGATTTCATGACCATTAAAGGGTCTCAATCTACCATTTGAAAAACGCCATCCTGAAACATCCTCATGAACAAACTTTGTCCTTCCCTCAGAACCGGGTGTGACCCTGACCAGGGTCACCAGAATTTTTCATTTGTGCTCCCACCACCATTCCCACCAACCTGGTTACTCAGCACTCTGCTGGACCCACAGCAATCCTCAGTGGATCCTCTTTGGATGAATCCAAATTCATAGCTGACTGAGAAGCAGGTGCCTTTCATAAAGCTGTTTTTAATAATCATAATAAAAGTAGTTGTTGAGCACGCATTGTACTTCAGGTTAGGAATGGCATTTTCATTCATCAGATCACAACACTTTCATGGTAACCTGTGAGGGAAGTATTAGAATCTCCCCATCCCCACTATTACAGCTCAGAGGGACGCAGTGACCCCCCCAGGCTCACCCTGCCAGCAAGTGACCACTCCAGGATTTAAGCCCAAAATGAACTCTAAACTCCATTGCAGTAAACTTCAAAGCAACCCTTGGAAACTAATATAAACTCCAACATCCTTGAGCTGTCAAGTCTCCTCAGCATAACAGATGTACCTCATCCTTGTTATGGGAGGGTCTTCTCATACTGGGAGCCAGGAGGCAGGGATTCTATCTTGGACACTTAGAAAGACCCAGCCTTGAGTCTTGACTCTGCCACTTCCAGATGGAATGACTTGGACAAGTCACTAAAACTTTCCAAGCTGCAAAGTCTTCAAACATAAAACAGAAACCATAGTAATAACCACGTCCTAGGTTTGCCCAAGACACGGGACTTTGAGTGCTAAAATGGGGAAGTTCCAGGCAAACCAGGACAAGTCTGTCGCCATAGAGAGTGATTGGTAAGACCATTCATCCATCTGTACCTTCATTCAACAAATATTTATCAAATGTCTCTTGTATGTCAGGTGCTGTTCTCAGTGCTGAAAAGAGACGAAAAGGAAAAGATTCAAAGATTCTCTGCCTTCACGGAGCTTATGTTCTAGCAAATGTAGAATGACACCCTAAAGAAACAAAATATTTAGCATGTCAAGTAGTGAGAAATACAATGGAGAAAAATAAAGCAAATGATTCAGGTATCCCCAGACTGAAAGCAAGCCCAAATAGCCATTAGCAGAAGGATGGATAAGTAAGTTGTGGTCTATTCATACAATGGTGGGGTGCACAGCAACAAAAACAAGGAGCTATTGATACACACGACGTGGGTGAAGCTCATAGGCCTTATGTTGAGCAAAAGAAGCCAGACACAGTAGAGTACATGCTAGAAGCTTCCATCTATGAAGTTCGATAAAGCAAAACTAAGGGATGGCGATTAAAGTCAGAAGAGTAATTGCCTGAGGGGGTAATTGCCTGACAAGGGCCAAAGGAAACTACTGGGGTGCTGGGGATATTCTGTCCCCAGCTGGGTGGTGGTCATATGGAGTACACTTAGGTAAACATTTGCCAAAGGGACATTGATCCAGCAAGTGCATTTTATCATATGTACATTGCATCTCAATTCTAAAAATACTTTAAATAGCTAAAATACAGCAGCAAAGTTGAAATGGGGCCATGGTGGATAGGTTGCAGAGTTCCTAGCACAGAGTAAAAAAAAATCCAATTTGTGTTCAGTGTTTTGGACTATCTGATGGCTTTCAGAAACCACAGGGTGTGCATTAGGGAGCAGAAGCCCCTCTCTCGCCTCTTTGGGTGTTTCTGTTCAGGTTCCCTCAACTAATCTCGAGAACCTGAAACCTCTCTAGGAGGCCATTAAGGAAAGTTGTTCTTTAAGTGCCTTAACATCGGTCCTGAAATCTGGCTCATCAGTGAGCCTGGAAAGTTTCTGGCAGGACCACTCTGATGTGCTCTGCACCGTAAGTCCTAATCTCATGCCCCTGAGATTGTAGTGACAAAGATATATAACATTTTCCTATGCAATGGGCTTGAATTATCCCAGGGATAATGGAAAGGTATTTTTCATCTTTAGGGTGTTAATGAATATAAATGGGATTCACAGCCCATTTCTCTGCTTTTTGTTCCCTCCGGGAAGTGAGATCAAAGGAGGAAAATTTCCAGGGGCAGAAGGGGAGGGGAGCCCCACATTCAACCCTCCCACCCAGGACACCCCCAAGAATAAGAAAGACTTCAGCAATCCCAATGCCTTTCCTTTATGCCTAACTGGTCAAAAATTCCTCTAAGTAGAAAGTAATTGATCTATCACATGTTACAAGATTTTTTAGCTACAAGGAGTTGCTAACCAACAAACTTTCCCAAGTGAACTAAGACCCACTAAAGCCACTTTTCTAAGATAGAGTACTTTTCTCTCTGCTCATGGCTTTCTTCTGGGCAGTAAGGAAGGTGTTGTTTTGGTCCAAATTAGTCCCAACGCCTCAGGGAAATAATTCTGTCATCTCCCCAACTCTCATACTCTGGTTATGATTGCCTCTGTAAAGACCCTGTCCCCAAATAAGGTCACATCTGAGCTACTAAGGGTTAGAATTCAACATATGTGAATTTTCGGGAACACAATACAGCCCATAGCATGCAGCTAGGAGCTATAGGACAGGGCAGGTCTAGTCAACCCCAATTCCTCCATTCTTCTCCCTTAACAACAGACAGACTGCCCTGATACCAACTCCTAGCTATCTCACCATCCCTTCTTTCAGCAAATATTTATTGACCACATACTATATACCAGGCATAGTACTAGGAGCTGGGCAAGAGTAGCCACATTACCCCCCACCCCCACCCTCTCAAAGTCTGCAGTCTCCTAGGACAAACCAGACAAGGAAACTGAACTCTTTCGAGTCAAAAGTATTTGCACAACCCACTGGGATAAATAGAAGAGGCTGTTTGTGCTGAAGGAGGCAGATGGACTCAGGACCCACCTGGCTACCCCAAGAGCTGAGGAACTCAATATCTCAGCCTTCCTCCAAACCATTCAGAGCCTGCCAGCTACCAAGCTCTGAGGTAAGCAGCCAATTACCACATAGTATGATCAGCTCTGGGATCAGGGAAGCCCAGGGAATTTGAAGGATAGAAAAGAAGATCCAACACTCCTTAGGAGACTCAGAAAGACTTTCTGGTTAGGGGGAAAGGTATTAATGGTAGTTATTAATTGATCATTTGTGTTGTTTACCAATACCCTATTCTCCTTTCTTTCTAACCACCCAGAAACAGCACTTCCATATATCTTTTTAAAATAGTTTATCAGTTAGCTTTTGCTGTGTAACAAACCATCCCAAAATGTAGTGGCTTAAAACAAACATTCATTGTTCTATGAGTTGGCAATTTGGGCTGGGTTCATCTGGGCATTCCTTTGGCTGGTCTCACATATATTCTCCTGCAGCTGCAGTCAGATGGAAGGTTCACTGGGGGCTGGTTGGGTCTAACATGGCCTTACTCACATATCTGATGGTTGGTATTAACTGTCAGCTAGAGAGACAGGGATGACTGAGCCGTGTGCCTTCAGTAGTCTAGGCTGGGCTTCTTCACGTAGTAGTGATTAACAGGAGCATGCAGAATGCTAAAGAAATATGAGTTTTGACCCAAACAGGTGCCTGTCCATGCTTGGATGCTCCCTACATCATTCCCTGTAATCCGTATATCATTCCCCTGATATCTTCTCGGTTGAAGCTGAACTTCAGCTTTGGCATCCCAGTTACTATGCATCTCCTCTTCATTCTCTTCTCTTCATCTTCTAGCTTCCTGCTTCCTATGTCAAAGTTAGAGCTACCCCTTAAGATATCCATTTCTGGCTTAGTCTTTGGGCACTTCCCCCATTGGACAACCTCAACGAAGAGAGCCTGGCTCTGTACCCACCTTAAATTTAGCCTGAGTGGGGAAGATCCAGGATAAGGGTTTAGGCAAAGACTCCATGCATATTATTGGAGTTCAGTGGAGCAGAGGCCCTTGTGAAGGGACAAGATCTGTGAGGACTTGCTGAAGGAGACAGACTGTGTTCATCTAACACAGCTAACTTCAGGGTTAGCTGAGGAAGCAAAGGAGCTGGGGCACTATTTCCTCCAGGTGATTTGTAAAAACACTCATTCTGTGGGATACTGATAGGTAAGAATTACGTGAAAAGGGAAGTTCTATGTCAGAAAAAGTTTTGAAAGTAGTTGTTAAAATTTAATAGGTGCTTTATTGTAAGATGTCCCAGAACCCTTCCTATGCAAACATGCATTGTGCTATCTCTCAGAGGAGAGCATAACGTATAGTGTTCTTCAGACTTGTGGATGTTTGGAACCCTATTCTCATCACCAAGCATCTCTATTTATAGGTGAGCCACAAAACATGTTTTCAGGGACTTCGTAAGAGCAAAGCCTACAGTCCAGGCTTGGCAATATGTTTTTGAAGACAGCAAGTCTACTCCTCTAGAGCAGAGGGTTAGGAAAGATGAGTAGAGAAAAAACTGGAAGGATACGTTGAAGCTAGACCATGAGCCAGCCCTGGATCTAGATCCAACTGAGATTCACCATCACTACCACCACCACCACCATTGTCACCATCATCACTGTCATCATCATCATCACAGCCATCATCATTGTCATCATCACCATCATTATCACTACCACCACCATCATCACTACCATCATCATTATCACCAACACTCCCACCATCATCATTATCTTTATCACCACCACCACCACCATCATCATCATCACCATCATCATCATCATCACCATCATCATCATCATCATTATTACCATAATCATTGTCAGCACCACCACCATCATCACCATCATCATCACCATCAACACTCCCACCATCATCATCATTATCACCAGCACAACCATCATCATCACCATCATTCCCATCATCATCATCATCATCATCATCATTATCATCATCATCATCATTTTCAAAAGTCTCTTCTGAAGAGCTCTGTGATTCTGAATTTTAGGTAGGAAAAGAGCACTGGGCTGGGGTCAGACACATACATTTCAGTCCCAACTTTATCAATAACTGCATTGTTGTATAGTTTTCAGAAGTCCCTTAGTCTCTCTAAGCCTCGGTTTTCTCATCTGGATAATGATGTGTGAAGCCTAAATTAAAAGAATGAATGAGAAAATGCTCTATCAATACTAAGCAGTGAGGATATTCTGTTCTCAATATTATTCTGTGCTTTCCTGATTTACCTTGTGCCTGATTTCTCAGGAATATTACCTAAAGTCAGACCTCAACTCCTGTGACACTCTTACTATCTCAACATACCTCTACCCCAGTGTGATGGGGAAAATACATATTGAATCTTCACAGGTTCTGTGACCTCAGGTGAGTTAACGTCCTCCTCTGAACCTGTTTCCTTATGTGGAAAATGAGATCATACATGAGTGTTCAATGAGATCATGAATGTTAATTGCTTGACATATAGAAGGTACTCCATGGGTGTTCATACTGTCTCCCTCATGACTCCCTTAAGGGTGGTATTAACATGGAACACCCAATATAATGGGGACACTACAACCCAAAGAGGAGAATGAGTTGTGCTGGCTTGCATAAGGAAACCCTGGATGAACTTTGGCTGGGGTACAAGTCTTCTGACTTCAGGGACTTCTGGATTAGACCATAGCAGCCCTAGAAGACAGTAGCCCCCTCTTTCTTCATTTCCAGTGCATGAATGAATAAGAATTACTGCAAGAAAGCTCCTGGTGCAGACAGCTCTTAGAAAAGGGGTCCCAACAGCTAGAGACACAGGGAGGGAGAGAAATAGTGTTATCTTACCAAACACACATATGAAAGTGTCATTTTTATCTGCACTTGCCTCAATTACAAATAGAACTTTCCTTTCCAACCGAAGTTCCTTCAATAGCCCGCCTAATGTCCTGTGGAAGGGATATGTGCCTTGCATGCATGAGTTGTTATCGATTTCCCCACAAAGGCCAATTTGGGGACGCCAGACAGCGTGAGCAGAAAAGTTAAAACAAAATGCTGGCTAAATAGCCGTACACAAAGGGAGCATGTTTCCATCCATCGGTGGGTAAATGGGAGGCTGGAGCACTGATTGTGGGCTGATCCTCTCACACAGAGAGGCAGGGTTCCAAGCCTGCCATGTAGACTGTGGCTCTGGAAGGGCACAGTGGGGGACAGTGTTGTGAGCAGAGAAGAATGCTGGTCCAGAAATAGGGAGACCTGAGTTTGAGTCCCAGATCTGCCAACAGCTCACCGAAGCTCTTTAAATCAATCCAGTTCCCCAGTACGTCATGCAAAGAGCAAAGGAAGGTGTGTAGGAAAAGATCATCACAATCACTACTAGTATTAGTAATTGCTTTCATTCATTTATTGAGCTCCTACTGTGTGCCAGGCATGGTGCTGGGTACAGACATGGTCCTGGCTATCTCAACATGTAGAACCTGGTAGAAGAGACTAGGAGTAAACATTTGATTACATCTCCTATAACATTTTTATATTTATACCATTTCAAACTGAATGGTGGTTACCAGGGCTGAGGGTAGGAGAAATAGGGAGAGGTTGGTAAAGGAGTACCAACTTTCAGTTATAAGATAACTAAGGTCTCAGGAGCTAAGGCACATCATGGTGATTGTAGTTGATACTGTATTGTATAAATCAAATTTGGTAGGAGAGTAGAACTCAAGTGTTCTCACACAGACAAAAGGTAAATATGGGAGCCGATGGAGGTGTTAATTAACTCGACAGTGGGAATCTTCACAATGTATATGTACATCAAATCATCACGTTGTACACTTTAAAGACATTACAATTTTTATTTATCAATTATACCTCAATAAAGCTGGGGGGAAAAAGAGTGAACTAGGCAAGAACATTGGTGGGAGAAAAATAAGACGAGAATTTTCAAGTAAAGGGAATATAAGTCAGACCCTGTGTTGAGCTCTTTATTTACATAATCACATTTCAACAATCCTTTGAAGTTGGCTCTATGATTATCCCCAATTTACGAATGAAGAGCTGGGTCAGAAATGGCTAGGCCAGTCTGTCCCAAAGCACACACGTAATTTGCATAAGTGGTGCACATGGGCGACCGGATCTTGAACCCAGGAATGTTGGACTCCAAAGCCTATTACCTTCGCTGCTACATGCTACCATCTCCCAGACCACCTAGATCATCCTCCCCCTCCCCCTGGTCCTCACACTCACACCTTCTCCCTTCCTGTAATTAGCTATTGTGCTATGAAATGAATACTACATAACAAGCAACCTCAGAAAGCTGGTAGCCTACAACACTTGTAGGTAAGCAAGCATTCAGCTGGGATCTCCGGCCTCAGCTGGGCTTGACTCCTGGCTCTGGATTGAGTTCAAGTATGCTACATATGTCTTCATTCTGACCCAGAGGCTACCCAGGGCATGTTCATTCCAATAGTGGATTACAGGAATACAGGAAGTGGATGTAAACCATGCAAGCACATTTAAAGACTGCTCATATCATGTCCACCAGCATTCCATTGGCCAATGCAGGTCATATGGCCAAGCCCAAAAACTATTGTTTGGAAAAATATATTCTGCCAACTAGTGAGAAATACCACAAAATCACATGGCAAAAGACATGCATGTGTAATGGGTTTACATTATCCAGTCTACCATGCACTCTGACACCGTGGCTCCTGAACGCAGTGCTAATGATGCTCCCCTGGCCTCCACGTTGGGAAAGAGATGACACGATCCCCTATTCATGTCTGTGCCTGGGTTTCCCCATCTGCAGAGGTACTGATGATGAGCCTCCGGGACCACTCCGACTCTGATACTTGCCCTTTCTGAGACCGCAGGGGTGGGGGTTATAGTTGATTGAGTGAGTCTGAGAACTGAAGACAGGTTGACTGATGGGAAAAGCTGGGCTTGGGGAGACTCCCGGGAGAGTTTCTGTCCTGCAGAGGGAAGGATCTGGGCCCATCAGCTAAACAGAGGCCTGGCTCTCAGAGACGCGGAGTATACCCTGATGGCTGTCACCTGTCCAGACCAGCAGCCTGCGCACGTGCTTAAATCCTAAGGACGGAGGAGGAGATTGGTTATTTAAAAAAAAAAAAATTCAAAGAGCTGGTCACTACACTCTGGTACACTGGGACCCAAACAACATTACTTTGTCCCCTCCCCCTCCAATGAGCGCAACCCAAATGAGGAAGTGCATCCTTCGTGGCTCGCCCCACCAGGGCTCCCTCCTAGGACGTATGCTCCTCCCCAAAGGTTGTTTGGTCCAAGTTCCCTTCAGGAAATGTTTCCGCAGGAATGAAGAAGCACTGACCACGTGCCCTGACCAGAACAGTTCAGGGAAATTCCACGTGTCATTGCCTTTGAGATACCGTTTTGGCTCCTTTCCACTGACAAAGAGTGACAGAACATCACAGCATGGGAATTTGAGAGGAGAGCCAAACTTCAAGGGGCAAAGTAGAGAAGGTGAAGGAGAGACAGAATAAGCACCTCCAGGACGGGCAAAGACTAGAAGGTGGTACAGGAAACCCTGCTGGACGTGGGAACGGGGCAGAGTGTAGAGCTGTGGAAGCAACTATGAGGGGAGGTCAGAAGACCTCTCTTCATGGACCCCAGTCAAGGCTGTCTCCGCCATAGCTCCTATGTCACAGAGGGTCCCGGGTAAGCTGGGTCACTTCCTTTAACCCTGACCTCTTCATCTGTAAAATGAGGCACAGAAACCTACAGGGATGGATTATTCTGCAGGAGGAGATCCCCCAGACGTAACATGGCTAGCCTAGCCACGTGAGTCCTGGATCCCTCCCCGGGCGCGGTCAAGTCCATAGTGCCCGTCCTGAGGTACTATCTCTATGGAGTGACAGATTGTTGTCCCCCATCAAAGTTAGCTGAGGTGGGAGGAGCTAAATGGAGGAACTTTATATTTTGGCAGTGACCCCTGCCCATGTTAAAACCACGGTATGCAGACAGCCATTCTAGAGTTGATAGAGATAAATTCACATTATTAATATACGTTAAGTAAACCTTGTAATTAGCACATAGCACACAGCAATTAATATCCATCTCATGCATTGTGGTAGACGACAACAGAGTAACAGCCCCAATTTTTCACCAATCCCTTTATCTATGCACCTTGACAATGGCTTTGTAGTTTCTCTCCCTGGAGAAGTGGAGTCTATTTTGCACTCCTCGAAGCTGAGCCTAGCCACACGAATTTCTTAGAATGAGGTAGACATACAGTGTGTCCCTTCTGATCCCAGGCCACAAGAGGCCTTGTGTGCTTCCACTCACTCCTCAACCTCTGCCATTCCTACCAGAATAGGTTCAGGGAAGCCTGCTGGTCCCAGAACAAGGAGGAGCCACCCCGAAAGAGAGCCACCCAGCTGGAGCAGGGACCCCAGCCTATCACACAAGCACAAGACAGCCCAGGCAGCGTCAGCCAAACCAACCCAGAGCGGCCAAACTAGCCATCCCAGCACACAGGCAATAAAGTCTTCGGTGCCACCAAAGTTTTATAGTTGCCCGTTGCGTGGCATTATTATTGTAGCGATAAATAACAAGACACACACTAATATAGATCCATTGGCCACGGCTGCCTGGAGTTTTGTGTTAAGAAAGATTCACATCCAGGCTGAGCAGAGAAGAGGAGCATAATGGAGCTCATGAACAGAGAAATAGGGACAGACAACGTATAGGAAATATATTTTCCATCTCTGAGTGGCGTTTAGCAAAACAGATATTTTGGTTGGAGATAACTTTGCCTGTCTGCAGGCCCAACTTCCCAGTAAGAATTACAATAAAAATAAAATCTAGAGGATCTGTTTATTTCTTTGTAAACACCCTTGCCTGGAGTGAATTTCAAGACGAATCAATCACACGCTGCTTACTGGTAACTGATGCCAGCATCCATCGATTGATCTTTGCCCATATTTTTATGCATGATCTTCTCTCTCTTTCTCTCTCTCTCTCTTTCTAACTCTCTCTCTCCCCCATCCCCCTACAACAATCCTGTCACAGGTATTTAACTCATACAGGTGAGGGTACCAAGATGGCTCAAGATTCCATAATCATATCCTTTTTGAGAAGAAGAAAAAGGACACAAAAAGCCTGATCATTGACTTGAACTCTCTAAAGACGTCTCAGAGAGCACACCAAGTCTGTGTGTCCCCAGAGGGTTAAGCCAAGAGGTCAGAGTTCTGAGACAGCAAGTTCTAAGACAATAGGTTTCCTCCGCTCCATGGAAGGAAAACCTTTCCAACGACCAGAGCTCAACGCCAAGGAGTCTTCCTCAAGGCAGCCTTACTGCCCCTCACATGTCAGCTCTGAGCCTACTTTTTATAAACTCTCACCCTCCCTGTGCTTTGCCTGTCCGCAGACATGATTGTATATCTGTGTGTTTATTTGATTGTATCTGTCTCCCCGTTGGACTTAAGCTCCAGGGCAGAGGCGGTGTCTGTTCTGCAAGAATTGCACAGGGACGAGCACCTGAATTCTGCCTAAAAACCAGGGCAGGCTTCGTGGAGGAGCCAGTATTACAGCTGAGCCTTAGAGGCGACACAGGTATTATCCACGTGCATGCCGGGGATGGAGGGGACAAGGGCGTCCCTGGCCAAGGGAATAGCACAGGTAAAGGGAAGGGGAGCAGAAAGCCCCAAGCAGGTGGGGTGGGAAGTGCCGGGGGAGGCAGAAGATCCGGACCAGAAAGGCTGCCGACGTCCCTGGCTCCATACTCTGCAGCTCCATGAGACTTACCAGTGTCTTTAGAAAAGCCCAATCACTAATAGAGTCGCTACACTAAGAAAGCATGTCACCCGGGGTCTAAGGAGATAGTTAGCAAAAAAATCCATATGACCCTGGCAAAGTCACATGCAGAATATTGCATTTCGTTCGAGGGCACCTCATTACCAGGCCAAAGCAGGCAAATTGGAGGCAGTTCAAAACCGAACAAGAAAAAATGATTAGGGGAATGGAGACATTGATCAAGGCAGAAGGATTAAAGGAAATAAATGCACGTGCATGTGTGTGTGCATGCCTGTGTGTGCGCGCACACGTGTGTGCCTGCCCATGTGAGCATGTGTCTGTATGTGCACACGTGTGTGAGCGTGTGTGCCCTTGTATGTGCGTGTGTGCATGTGTGTGGAAGCTAGGAGGGGCCAGGGCAGCAGTCGGCAGCATTGGGCACGGGAAGGAGGAGGGAGCCTGAGACAGAGCATGGGGCAGACCTGCGGGCCGAGTAGAGCACAGGGGCAGGGGGAAGGAGGGAAAGCGGGCATCCAGCTTGAGAGAGGGGCTGGAAAGGGGCACATGTGTGTGTAACAGAGGAGTCCTCTGTTGCTGGCTGCCAGGATCTGCCTGGGGATTCGCCCCCACATTAAAGGGCCTGGTATAGCTCCTTTAAAGATTCCTCAGTCATGGGAAATACTTAGAGAGCAGAGAGCTCAAGAGAACAGGTTCAGGGTTTTGAATCCACCTTCTGTCGTCACACCTTCTGTGTGATGCTAAGCAAGGCCCTTAACCTCTCTGGGCCCGTTTTCCCCGAGGATGCTCGACATGCATGGGCCCATTCCGCGGGTTCCTGCCTTCCTCCGAAGCAGGCTTGGCCTCCCTGCAGAGGTGCCTGAAACTCCATTTTCTATTCTCGCCTGGCCCAGAAGGAGGCTCTCCTAGGCTGTGACAGGAGGTGCTCGTCCCTATCAGTGACCTTGTCTCTCTGGAGTCCGATCCGTGACTCCCCTTAGAGATGTGAACCTGAAGAGCCCTATGCGACCCCACCCTCTGGGCCCTGGACGGCCTGGGGAGGTCCCACCTCCCCGGAGAGGACCTTGAGTTGGGCCCCAATCCCATCTAGAATCCACCAGCCCATGGCTGCATGAAGTCAGGCTCATTGCTGAACGTCTCCGGGCCTCAGTTATCCATCCTCGAAGCGAGCAGGTGGGGTCTGCCTCTCCAGGTGGCTGTGTAGACGGAGTCCGCGTGTGAGGGACCGGGAGCACAGAGCCGACACACAGATCACCCCCACTGACGCAAGAACTGTTGCTGAAAGCTTGGCTCCTTTTCTCAACCAAGAGCTCACCCGGTCAGGCAGGCTCAGGCTGGACGCCGCCAAGGCAACTGCATCCTCTGTTCATGTTGACCCCAATCGGTTTCTCACTTGCAGTTTCCGAGGACTGTCTCTCCATCCCCATTTCCTGTCGCGTCAGCCTGGACCATGGCTGTAACTCAGTGGCACAGTTCCACCCCATTTGACCTCTGCGTCCATTGCTCACCGTAGATGGGTCTTCCTGAAGCACAAGGTCCAAGTGCATCACTTTTTCAATGGCTCCGCGTGGACAGCAACGAATATAGATGCTTCAGCCTGGCATTCAGTGACCCTGACCTCGCCCCGAGGCTCCTTCCTCCCTGTGACTCTTTCCATCTGCGCCTCCACTCCCTGCCAGCCCCCTACACACACACACACGCATGCACGGCCAACCCTCAAGCCACACTAGCTTCCCACTGGTCCCGGAACTTGGCACATGCCCTTCACTTCCTGACTTGAGTTTGCACTATTCTATCATCCCCAATGCCCCAACCCCCCCCCCCACAGTGGCAGGGTACCCCGTCTTCCAGGCCCCCCAGCTCTCTGTCCATGTACTACTCATTTACTCTCGCATTCTGCAAAGGTTAGAGCAGCTGCCTTATGCCATTTGCAATTTGGAGTTGATGCATCTCTCTTCAAATAAGTTGCAAGCTCCCTGAGGCCAGGAACTAATGGGGTCTCTTCATTTTTGGGTCCTGGGATAGATACGCCGTAAGATGGAGCAGATCTCAGGTCATGGGAGTAAGAGAGAGGGTGGCAGAAAGCAGGAACTGCATGGAATCCATGATTGTGGTATGCTGGGGTATCGTGCAAGGCCAGAGTCTGGAGCTAGGATCTGGAGAGCCTTGAATGCCGCGCTCAGAAGTTCCATTGTTATCCTAGAGGCATCAGAGAGCCTCACTGAGCTGCTTTCCATGGCCCAAAGGTACCACTTTCTCTCTGCATCTTTGCACCTGCCATTCCCTGCAGCCAGAATAGTCTTTCCCTATTCCCTCCCTGGGATAACCCCTCATCACCCCACAGGACTCCAAGGAAGCATCGCTTCCCCAAGAAGTCCTTCCTAACTCTTCCCCTGGATTGGCTCCAGTGCCTGTCTGATCGTGAACTGCTGCTGTTGCTTGTTTCCTGCAAGCCTGGTTGATAAATTCTCATCCTCCCCATGGTGGGCCCACAGGGTAGAGGGCAGCAACATCTCCCCCAGGTAGTGGATGAAGAAAGGCTTCTTGGAGGAGGGGGCGCATAAGATGAGTGGGAGTTAACCAGGCAAAGAGGAAAGGAGATGTGCCTGCAGAGAGGCCATGCTCCCTCCCTGGAGGTAAGAATGGAGCCCGGGACTCTGAGTAAGGGTGCACAGAATGTGCACTTGAAGGGACAGGTGGGGGTCTCGGGAAAAGAGGCCGGAAGATGAGCGAGAGAGAGAGAGAGAGAGATTTGGGCTTTGTCTTGAGGCCCATAAACAGCCACTGAAGTCTGTTCGAGGAGAATGCCAGGCTCTGCGCACACAGATCGCCGTTTGCAGCCTCGGCAGCTGGGGAAATGCCCCCTGACGTGGTGAGCCCTCAGCGGCTGCCAGCAGCCCCCGTTCCAGCTGTTGATCTAAAGTGCTCCGGACAAACCAAGGCCGGCCGGCCCTCAGACACTGGCCAGCGCCTGTGACCCAGCAGATGCTGCCTTGTGTTGAGCTGCTCAAAAGTTGGCACTCCGTTGCTCAGACACAAGCTCTCGGACCCGGACGAACCATATACACCAGCAAGGCCAAGCGTCTCACCCTGCTAATCGAGGCCCTGAGACCAGAGAGGGAAAGGACTTGGCCAGGGTCACCCAGCAAGACGGGCTTCTCCCCGGGCATTCCAGCTGCCACACCAGCCCCGGACCACGTCCTATCCTCCTCGACCCGGAGCGTAAGAAACAGCCAGGCTTCAGTCTTGCCATCACTTGGGTTTCTAGCCGGTCTTCGCTCTGGCATCACAGGACGGAAGGCCCTGACAGAGAGGAGGGCGTCCAGCCCACGGGAAGCGGATGCCGTCGAGGAGATCTAGCCCTCAACTCTCAGATTCATAATCAAACAACATATTATTAGAATCCCACTGGCCTCCATTAGCTCCTACTTCAGGGAGCGCCAACCACTGCCTGCCTGTTCTTTTAAATAAAGTTTTATTGGAACACAGCCATGCCCATTTGCTTAGGGCCTGGGCCTGGCTGCTCTCCCACCAAATGGCAGAGTCAAGGGCTTGCAATAGATACCATGTGGCCAGTGAAGCCAACATTATTTGCCCTCTGGCTCTTTTCGGAGAAGTTTACCAAATCCTGGCCTACGAGAAAGAAAGCAACGTGGGTGTCTGGGTCAGATCAATCTTTGAACCCTCCCTCCGCCACTTGCCAGCAATCTAGGCAAGCCATCTGTCAAGATAAGGTAGAGTCACACTGGAATAGGCTGGGGGCCTACCTAGAAATGCCCGGTGATCTTCTGGAAGGGGGAAACATGCATCCACAACATAGGGGAACAACAGCACCCCCTCCCAGGGCTTCGGTGGAAATGACCAAGTGCTGGGCTCAGTGCCCAGTGGACAGAGACAGAGACTAACAGAGATAGAGACAGAGACAGAGGGAAATCAGTAAACGCCAGGCACCATGGCCTGCTGGGTCCAGCACGTCTAGCTCCATTTGGAGCCCCTCAAGGCTGCCTTTCCTTCCCATCCGAGCCAGAACCAGTCTCCCTTCCATCCATCTCCACCCTCTCCAAAGTGGGCTCCTACCTCTGTGCCTGTTCCGAACATGGTCGCTTCCCAGCCACAAAAGGTTAAAAGCAGCAGCCTCCACATGCAGCCCCGGCTGCCAGCGCTGGGAGCGAGATCTTCTGTCAGTGTGTCCTGAAATTCTTTTGGAAGTTTGACAGGATTAGGGGGATTAATACATTAAAGCATTATTACAGCATTCACAGGGGATTTTCAAAAGACTTTACACCATGATCTATTTGTCCTGTTACATAAAACTCGCATTAATAGGCTGATGGCAAGGGAAAAAAAATATCTGCGGAATCAATAACCTTATTTTTTGGTAAACACATTTAGCCAGCCCAGCCGGTCATTAAGGCCTGCAGACCCTCCCACGGTGCATGTCAATGAAATTATCCCTCGAGAATCCATTTGCCAATTAAGCCCAGAGCTTGTCCGTGTCCTCCAGCCCACTGATGGCAGGGGGCAGGAGAGAGAGCAGCCTCCTCTACCCTCCCCGCCTTACCCCTCCCCGTCCCCACCAGGCCTGCTGACCCAGCACATGCATCACCCTGAGTCCCTGGCGCTGGGTGGAGGGGAGGCTGGGGAGCAAAGGCCATTATGCAAGGCAGAGGGCTGGGCTGGGCTGCAGAGCCTTCTGGGTTCCCTGGACCCCGGGGAGGGAGGGGCCCTGCAGAGGGCATAAGGGGAGCACAAACAAGATCCCTCTCTGCATGTGGACCCAAGGGGCCCTTTCCTTTCTGTTGCTGCCCTCTGAGGGTCCCAGAGCCTCCCTTCTGCTTCTCCTGCCAGTGCCTGCCCCTGGCTGCAAACCACAACGAATAAGGTAGCAACATAAAAAATTAGCATGAGCTGATTGCCAGGCCCCGCAGGAAGCAAGCCACACACCTTAACTCATTCAACAATGGCCGCAGCCTCTTGAGGGCGGTCCTGTTATTAATCCCATTTTGCAGATGAGAAAGTTGAGAGGGAAAGAAAGATTAAATGCTTGCCCAAGCTCAAGTAACAGACCTGGGATTTGACTCCAGCCACCAGGGGGCAGAGCACCAGAGGATGACCAGAATGTTACATGCGTCCAGTTATCGCACTGGGGTGGCTGCCAAGCATCTGAGACCTTGTGTTATCACCTATTCCTCGCAGAAACCCTTTGGCATACCTGTAATTCTAGTGTTCCCACTTTTTACATCAAGAAACTGACGTTCAGAGAGCTGGAGAAGCCACTGGCCTGAGGGCACATAACTGGCAACTGTTTTAAAGATTTAAACCCGGCGGTCTGACCCCAGTGCCCAGACTTGCAACGAGACACATGCCCTCCTGAACCCAAAACACAGCCGTCAGAAGAGACTCAAGAATATTGACAGCACGCTTGGTAGCCGCACCAAGCCCCAGAGATGACAAGAGGGCATCCCATCTTCCCCAGGAGAATGTTGGCCCAAGGGCTGAGTCCAAGGCTGGCAGAGAGCAAGGACACAGACACGTTTGGGCTACGTACGCTCGCCTCTGGGCTCCTGGAGCACCAGGTCTGCTCTTCTGGGCACCATCACGGTGTTCCCAGACTTAGCCCAGAGCCTGGCATGCGGCAAGATCTTTGTTAAATGTATCATTGAGTGAATTCCCATTTTAGAAATAAGGAGGCCAAAGCTCCAATAGGTAAGGTGACCTGTGGGAAAGACCCATACCTGGGGTATGCTAGGCTGAGATTTGGTCTTGTTCTTCCCTTCTTGGGTTTCTTTGTCTCTTGTCACAATCCTCCCTACTCATGCTGCTCCCCTCCCATACATGTGCAAACACACACACACACACACGCACACACACACACCCTAAGCTTTGATCACACCAAACAGATCTACTCTTCCGGAAGGCCACATACTCTCACTCATCAGCAGGCCTTGACCTAAGCAGCTCCCCCTGCCTGATATACCCTTCCCCAAGCTCCCTGCCACCTGGCAGATTTGTACTGGTCCTCGGAGTCTCCCAGTGGCTGTCACCTCTGTTAGGAAACCTTCCCAGGCCTTGAAGTCAGGTTGGGTCACAGGTCCCATCTCTTGGCTATCACAACCCCCTGGGCTTTCCCCGCTGTCAACACCCTGCATTGTGATTGCCTGTTCCCTCCAGACTGGGCCTCCTGGACACTGGGTCTGTGATTTTAACCCCTTCACCCACACATGCCTGGCTTTGGGTTTCAATAAATAGGTGGTGTGTGAGCAAACTCAGTCTAGCATTTTACACACACTCACACTCACTCACACACGGAGGGCTACTTATTGAGATATCAATTTATGTTTTGTTTTTGCTGTTAATTATATGAGTTATCTACCGTGCAACAAATTATCCTGAAAACTTAGTAGCTTAAAACAGCAACAAATGTAGTTATTACCTTACACAATTTCTGTGGATCAGGAACCCGGAGCAGCTTAACTGCGAGGTTCTGGCTTCAGGTCTCTCAGGAGGTTACAGTCAAGACCTTGGCTAGAGCTGCAATCAGTCGGAAGCCTGAACTTGGCCTGGATCTGCTTCCAAGATGGCGCCGCCAATGGCCATTGGCAGGAGGCCTCACTTCTTCCCACATGGACCTCTCCATGGGGCCACTTGAGTGTCATCATCACATGAGAGCTAGCTTCCCCCAGAGTGAGTGCTCCGGAGAGAGCAAGGGGGAGCCAAATACTTTCCACAACCTACACCATCACTTCTACCACATCTTCTTCCTTAGAATCAAGTTGTTGAGTCCAGTCCATACTCCAGAGGGTAATTCAGCTCCACCGGTTGGAGGAGGAGTGTCAGTGAATTCGTGGATGTATATATTTTTAAAGATGTATTTATTTATTTGATAGAGAGAGAGAGAGAGTGCAAGCAGGGGAAGGGACGGAGCTAGACAGAATCCTCACGCAGACTCCCCACTGAGCGTAAAGCCCATCCCAGGACACTGAGATCATGACCTGAGCCGACATCCAGAGTCGGCTGCTTAACCCACTGACCCACCCAGGCGCCCCCGAATTCGTGGATATATTTTAAAACTCTCACACTATTTGCTGATAGAGTATCAGCAAGAATGAAAGGCCTTTTCCCTTGTCCCCTTCCAAATAGGCAGTCAAATCTGAGGATTCTGAGTCTGAATGTCCTTGCCAGAGACGATGCTTAACAGTCTGAGTTTGAGAGCACAAAACCAAAATCACTTGGAAGAGATTAACCTCACTCCTTGCTCCTCACCAACGCAGGCTTTGTTGACCCTGAAAGAGAAAGGAGATCCCCAGAACTGAATGGGGACAGGGATGAGGGAATGGATTCCTTCTCCGAAATTCCGGCTCCAGGGTGTGGCAGCCCTGTCGCCACTCACACACCAGCTCTCTGGTGGGATGCTGCGGGATGCCAGTGGAGGGGACTGCTAAGGACTGAGTAAGGCCTCAAGGGTAGCAGTAGGGGGTCTCTGGGGCAGAGACTGCCATCCACCGAGAGGCCCCTGAAGGACCCTGGAGAAGCTCCCATGGGGACCAGGGCCTGACCACAGAGGCATCCTGACACCAAAACTGTCCTAGTACCTTAGAGCCCATTAGAAACTAAAGCCCCTTGCCCATTTCTAGGTGTCCAGGGCCCAGGTAAGCCCCACACCCCTTCCCATTCTGATCTGCCCATAAGGAAGGATAGGGGTGCCCTATGCAGGCTGACATTGGTGTTGAAATTCTCTCCACCATACAGAGTGGGGCTCAGGGAAAAGATGTAATTTGCTTCATCACAAATAAAATATCTGAAAAGTTCATTCAACATTGTGGTCTTCGTTCCTACACTCTGTTGAAATTCGGGCAGCATTTTAGTTAAAAGAACAACAACAAAAAAAACAAGAATAAAGAGGAAAAAGAATTAATATTTACTATGTGCCAGGGAACTGATATGCGTGCTCATTTAGCCCTCATGATGGGGGTCCTTACACCCATTTTACAGATGGCAAGGGGACTGGAGATGTATCAAATGCCTTCTATGTGTCAGGCATTCACCTGCAGTTCTGGAATCTTCCATCCACTCTGCAATGAGAAATTGTTATCCAGGTGTTATAGGTGAGGAAGCAGTGGCTCAGAGAGAAGTTGAGCGGTGACCCAAGACCACCCAGTGAGTGACAGAGTCAGCAGCCCGGGGTGCGCTGACTGTGCTGGACTGTCTCTCCTTGCTGAGAAACACTCCAGAAAGAATCTTTTGTTAGTACATCCTCATCTTTCTGTCAAAGAATCAATGTCCCTCCCCTCGCATGGCCATCTGCCTTCTACCCCCACCCTCTCCTAGCAGGACCTCGCGGCTTCCTGAGGAGTGTTTCGGGAAGAAGGGACAGGGGAGAGGAGCATCCGCCCTCTCATGGGGACAGCAGAGACCCACCAGCAGCTCTGAGGAGTGAGTCTGTGGTAATTTGACAGGATTAAGGGGATTAATACATTAATGCATTATTAGCGCTTTTATAGGAGATTTTCAAAGAGCCGAGCGCTGTGATCCTTGTGTCCTGTTATATAAACTGGCGGTAATTGCCTTAATTGGCCCATTGTTGCTGATGGAGGCAGACAAGGCACCGGCCTGATTGTCTCAAGGCCTGTGGTTCCCAGTCTGGCCGCAGCTCCAGGCCAACCCAGGGAAACTAGGGGAAATTGAGTCTAGGTGCGGACTTCCAAACATCCTACTCCGTGGGACGTGCGATCCAGCGTCTCTGATCACTATGGTGTGGAGCAGAAGACCCTGATTCCAGCCCCAACTGTACTGCCTCCCGGCCAGCGACCTGAACCTCCTGAGACCCCGTTTCCACATCTGCCAATGTGGGCGGTTATGTTGTCCAGCCCACAGCGTTGCTGAGACAGTGCAATGCCCCCATGTTGATGGGCACGGTCAGGTCTGTGCTGAGGAAAGGTTATCATTTTCTGGATGGACTGAGTTGGTGATTTCGCCTCTTGGTGTTTATCTGCTGGGAGGGAATAACAGCCGTTGGAGGGAGAGCAGGTGGAATGTGCTGGAGGGCCCAGGAGCTGTCCCTGCGGAAAGGACAGCCAACGAGATGAGGGTGCTGCGTGGCTAGCTGCGAAGGGAGCCAGCACCTCCAGCGGAGACCCAGACACCTCAACATCCCTCCCACTGGCTGGGTAGCAGGTCACATGGTAAGTCACCCAGGGACTGTGGATCCTGGTTCCTTGGAGTTTAATTGTCTTTGCTAATTAAGCGCCTGATTGGACCCCCTACAGGAGGTGTGTGTCTGCAGCCTCATGGTTGAGAATAATAATAGAATCCTAGAATAATGACTTCAGAAGGGTCCTAAAAGGCCTTTTTCTAGAAACAAACAAAATAGTCATTATTGTCCTCTCTACAAATCCAGGCTGGGATGCAGGAAAGATGGTGCCAAGGGCACCAAGGTCTGTATCTGGAAGGGAATGACCTGGGTGGATGGAAACTCAGGGGATCCCTGTGACCAAGATGCAGAGGATGAATTACAAGGACCAAGACTGGCAAAGGGACAAGGTTGGAGGTGGAGGCCACCATTAGATGAGAGGTCTGGAAGCCTGGACTGAGGAGGGATGAGCACCAGAGAACGAAGAGAATAGATTCTTTTGGTTAATGAAGAGATTTGAATCAGCTAGACATGGTGACCCATCCAGGAATTGCAAGGAACAGAAACGAGGTATTGCGAATAAATGGTCTTTGTTCCTCTTTTCTCGGCACATAGTAGGATTACATGTCCTGCCCCCCTGTCGTTGTAGAGCCCTATGACTAGCTCTGGCCAGTGAGTTGGGGCAGGAAATACCATGTGTCACTTCTGGGCTAAGCAGATAAAAATCAGGGTGAGACTCTTCAGAGACCTCTTTTCTCTCTGGCGCAGCAACTGGCAACGTTTCCAATGGCCCCTCTTCCACTGGCCTAGGACCCTGAGTGATCGCAGTGAGCACAGCCCCCCACCCCCAACAACTGGCACTTCAACACGTAGCACAAACCAAAAACAAGCCCTGGTTGTTTTAGCCTCTGAGAATTTGGGGTTATTTGTTACCAGAGCACAACCTAATCTCTGACTAATATGGAAAAAGTGAACTTTACGGTCAGAGACGGATAAACACCATCAGTACGGTAACATCCATATAAAAAAAAATAATAATCCCCAGTCCCCATCAAGAGCTCCTTTGCTTTGAGCCAGATGCACTGCCTCCAAACTTGAAAAGCAATGAAGACTTTGGAGAGCTTGCCTAGAGTCTCTCTGTAGCTAACTTTTGCTTTTTGATTCCAGATTCCGGGAGAGAGAGGAGCCTTGTGTGTGTTTTACATACATTAGTCACGGCACACACGGTCCTGGACGTTGGCCATTGGAACTGGCCTCCCATTTGAGCACATGCATCTGGACCAGGCAGATAGAAACCTAGCTGTAATGAGTTTGCCCCTTGTCCATGACATTTATGCTTTGTAGGGGGGAAAATGAGAAAAAATTTTAAATCCCAAAGTCTGTTTGCTTTCAACACAGTAACTGTGATGAGGTCTTGGAGCTCTGACTTGGATTTAAACTTCTCTTCCCAACAAAGCCCAAGAGAGTAGTTGGGGATGAATCAGGTGCTTTTCAGAATCTTTGGTGTTTTTATCCAAATTTGCATTTTTTTTCCTCTTTCCACTGATAAATCGTCTGGTCTGAGATGAAGGTGGAACTCTCGGGATAAATATTGATATCCTTTTTAGGAAGGGAACTAACGGTGCCTGAACCCCCACTGTGCGCAGGCATTAAGTTAGCCGTTCCATGCATTATCTCCTTCTAGCCTCATGTTAACTCTTTCAGGGAATTATATTAATTCTGTTTTGTGGGAAAGGCATTCAGAGATGTTATGCAGTGTAGAACGTCAATGCCAGGATATGAAGCTGGGCTTGCCAACTCAAGAATCCCTGCTTTTTCCCCCTCTACCACCCTGCCTTGGGATCGGTGAGCAAAATGATTTCCTGATAAAACAAATATAGCTAACCAATTCTTACTTGGTCAGGAGAACCATGTGGCAGTCTGGAAAGAATGTAGGCTATAGAATCAGTCAGTTCTGGGTTCAAATCTCAGGACCACTACTTATCAAGTTTAGAAACTGAAGTGCCCTTTTGACTTTCTTTTTCCTAAATTGGAGGAGAAACTAAAGAAAAGTGTATCAGGACAATCATTGAATAAACCAATAAATGGGCAAGATAATTTCAGGTAGTGGCAGGGGCTTGCGGAAAGTAGACCATGATGATGTGTGAGCAGTGGAAGGATGGATGCTAGAGAGATGGGGTCAGTGCTTATGGCAGGGTGGCCCGAGAAGACCTCACAAGGTGGGGTGTTTGCAATAAGATTCAATAAATAGGAAGAAGGCAAACTTAGAAGATCTGGGGGTAGAGAAATCCAAAAAGAGAGAATAGCAGATATGGAGGCCTCTAGGCGGGAAGATGCCTGGTGTGTTTGAATGACCAGCAGTGGGAAAATAATGAGCCAGTGCAGAGTAAGGGGAGAAAGGTCAGAGTGGCAGACAAGCAGCACGGACCTTTGACTATTCAGGAAACTCCAGGACAGGGCTTCCTCACCAATAAAACAGGAGTGAGAATGACAGTACCTTAATAAGCAGACTCTGTTCATCCATATGAGTAACTTATGACCAACCCTGTATTTTTCAGGGTAATGCCAACCTCTGTGACAAATAAGCCTTTTGTCACCAATGTAACAGTCAATGCTGGTCCTCTTGGTTGACCAGCATCTCTCTGATGCACTGACCCAGTCTCCTTCCACATTGTGGCTCTGTCATTCCCTCGGTCCTCAGGATCCTCCGCATCTGGCTCGTGAAGAGGAAAGCAAGTATATGAAGAAGGCACATCCTCTTATTAAACACCTTCATCCCGAAGTGGCACACATGGCCTCCACTCACAATGGAGTGGCAAGAACTCGTCACATATTCTCCCCCAGGCGCAGGGGAACCTGGGAAATGTAGTCCATGGTTGAGCATCTCCCAGGAGCAGCCCACACTAAGGAAGGAGATCACACATGCTGACCCACAAAGAGGCATTTCTGCCAGAAACCCCCAAGGAAGATGGATTTACCTGGTCTGCCAACCCCGCCGTAGAGATGTGCCTGAAGTTGGCCTGTGTGAGGGCACAGAAGATCACTACCCACACGGTGTGGGAAATTGCCGGGCCATGGGCTTTCTTCGGGTTTAACAAAGAGCCCTCTTCTGCAGGCCAGCAGGCTGGGGGTTCTAAACTGACTCTCCTTGAGTGACCTTAAGCCACCCACCAAAACTTTGACTTGTTTCTGAGCCTCATTCTCCACATCCGTGAGAGAAAGAAAAAATGATAATAGTTGAATCTCAAGGGGTCTTTTCGGCCATAAGAGTCCCCGTGTCCATGATTTGGAGTGTTCCTCCTGGCTTCCAGCTGGCTGAGGACACGAGGTTGGCTTTGCCACTCCTACCTGTGTAAGGGCCACGTGGCTCAGGAAAAGGAGGTGCCCAGGCACCCTGTGCTTGTGCCTCCAGGGCCCTCGCCACCACTTCCATCAGATGAATGCCCTTCCACCCTGAAGCCCGCTCCACGAAATATGTGGATCTAATCAGAATAGCTAGGAATTTGCAAAACCGTGTGCCCTTCTATTGACTAAACATCAGAGTGGTCTGTTTCCAGACAATTCCTGGGAGAAGGGAGGGAGGAGGAGAAGGAAAGAGATAAACAAACAGAGGCACTAAGGTGAGAGGAGATGGGCAGACAGACAAGCATCCAGACAAGTTCAAGGTAAGAAAAGGAAGAGCAAGTCAGGTGAAAAGTCCACAGTGCGGAAAGGCAGGGAAGGGGAAGGAAGAGAAGGCGGATGGGCAAGCCCAGGTGGGGGTAGCGGTGCCAGGAGGAGAGACAGACAGGCAGACTGGCCATCCAGGGCACAGGCAGGAGCTTCCCAGGCCCAGCGGTGAGATAGAGATGCAGAGGATAGGAACGAGACACCGGCGTAGGGAGAGACAGATGGCAGCGAGTTCCGGGAAGACAAGATTCCAATCACGCCCATTGAAATGGATGTTGGCGAGTTGAGAAGGCAGCAAAGCGTGGGATTGGGAGGAGGCGGGAGGGGGGGCCCCCCCGCTGAACAGGTTGGGTGAGCTGCTGCCAGGGACAGAGCCGGAGAGGCTGCTGATGAGATCAGCTCAGAGCAGCACAGCCCCAGCAGGACGAGCCCTCTACCCAACCTCCCACCACAATTGGACTCACCTGACAGTGGAATGAGTAATGAGTTCATTAAAACCTCCAGTACCCGTTCCCGAAAAGAAGATGAATGGTGGCACAGAAAAGCAAGGCACCGAGTGCATGCGTGTGTGTGTGTGTGTGTGTGTGTGTGTATGGTGTCCAAGGCACCCTTGGCACCCTGCTCAAAGCAAACAGGTCATTCCCCTGCTTAGAGACCTCCTGTGGCTCCCCATCACCCTCAGGATCAAGTTTGAACGCTTGTTCTGGCATTCAAGGCCTCCATGGGCTATCCTTACTAACCTCTTCAGCCTCCCTCTCCTGAGGGGCAGCCCGCCCTTCCCACAGGAGCCTGGTTACTTCTTGAGGCTGTGTCATCCTCCAGTGCACTCTGCCCGGAATGGCCTCACCATCCTTACAGGTGTCCACGGTGAACTCCTAGCCACTCTTCTGAACCTCGCTCCGGGGTCACTTCCTCAGCAAGGCTTCCCGTGGACCCCAGAGCTGGCCATGCCTCCTCTGTGACCCTTGCGTGCCAACAATTCCTGTTAATAGAATTTATCATTGTGAATAGCCATTTCCACGGCTGACTGCCCCACCGGATGCTAGCTCCTCTGTTTCTCTGTCTCATTACTCTAGGATCCAGGAGGCACGCACAGCACACGGAGGGGAACAGCAGGCTTTTAGACCCAGGGGATTCACACCCTGGGGTACACCACATCCTCGGGGCTGGGACCTGGGCAAGCCACCTCTCTGGGTCTCGGTTTTGTGGGACCATGAAATGGGCATGAAAATACCTACTTCCAGGGCGGCTACAGGGAGAAAAGGAGACAATGTTTGCATGGTGGGATTTTAAAATGCCATCTGAAAAGGTGGCAGCAGATTTCAGGGAGCCCAGAGAGCTCTGGTCTTTCTGATCTATGAGTATAGGTCCAGTGGTCCCAGCCCCGCTCCTGGTCCTGCCCCTCACCAGCCACACAAATTTGGACAAGGGACTTCCCTTCCCCCCGCTAGAGTGTTCCCACAGGGAAAACAGTTAAACCTACGCGTAGGGTCACTGTAAGGATTAAGGGAGGCTGGGCAGGTTTTGAAACTGACATGGCTGACAGCACCTGCCAGGGACCAAAGCAGAGCTGTCATTAAAGATAAAGGCGAGTTTTCGAAAACACCCAGATGAACTTTTTTAAGTATGATGAGACCAGAAGGCAGATCTGGAGATCTGCTTGTCTGTTTTTTCCTTCCTTCCTTCATTTTCCCTCAATCCTCCCTTTGTTCCTTCCTATCTGTGCGTTTTGGAGTGTGACCTGGCATGTCACGTGATGATTCTTTTTTTAGAAAAAATGATAGGTGCTTAATGGGTTGGTTGGCTGGCTGGTTAGTTGGTTGATGGGTTGGCTGGCTGGTGTGGTTAGTGGGTGGGTTGGGTGGAGGATTGGCTGGTTGCTTGACAGGGAAGTGGGAAAAGAGGAGGGAAGAAAGGAGACAGGGCGCTGGTGAGAAGAGCAGACGCAGGACAGGGTCCAATGACTGGGGGGAAACGTCAAAGGGCAGGGCATCCGAAGCTTTCGTGAATAGGACCGGCCACGGCCTCATGCTACTTGCACTACTGAGGC
This sequence comes from Ursus maritimus, assembly GCF_017311325.1. Classification (NCBI taxonomy): domain Eukaryota; kingdom Metazoa; phylum Chordata; class Mammalia; order Carnivora; family Ursidae; genus Ursus; species Ursus maritimus. Next base: position 46,032,365 of record NW_024424119.1, read on the forward strand.
ACATGCCACCTCTGTGGCCGCAAACCTTCTGTAGAGTCCACATCATGCCCAAAAGTGAGTTTTTGTGGAGATCAAATGATGCCTCTGAGTTCTCTATCTTGGAACAAGGATCTGTACAGACAGAAAGACCGTCCAAAAGGGAACTGATTTAGTGTAAACAGGAACTCAGAAGTAGAGATGCCCTTGAGAGTGTGAAGCCCTGCCCCACACCACACACACATGCACACACATGCACACATGCACGCACACACGTGTGCACATGCACATGTATGTACACAGAAACCATGCTGGGGCTTTGGACTTACCATAAATCATGAAACAAGGTTCAGGTTGATCTGATCTTACCCAGTTCCTAAGGAGCAGGATAAGCCCAGCCGATCCTTGAGTTGAATGAGAAAAGCATTCAGCACAGTGCTTGGCACCTAACATGTGGCCAGTAAGTAGAAGTGGTCATTGTAGGGGTGCCTGGGTGGCACAGCGGTTAAGCATCTGCCTTCGGCTCAGGGCGTGATCCCGGCGTTACGGGATCGGGCCCCGCATCAGGCTCCTCCGCTGGGAGCCTGCTTCTTCCTCTCCGACTCCCCCTGCTTGTGTTCCCTCTCTCGCTGGCTGTCTCTCTCTCTGTCAAATAAATAAATAAAAACTTAAAAAAAAAAAAAGGAAGTGGTCATTGTAAGCCTCTAGTCTAAACAATCAGATGAAGTTGGGGTCAGGTTCATGGGTGTGATCCGGTCAAACCTTAGATGTTTGAGCCCCCCTTCCCTGGCCCCTTCAGCACCTGGTCAGCGGCCCTTGCATACCTTCAGGAATTGGGAACTCACTACCTTTCCAGGAGCCTCGATTATTGTTGGACCACTCTGACTGCTGGGAAGTCTTCTTTATCTGGGTTTAGAGCCCAGATTCCCATGACTCTCACCCACTGATCTTCCACAGACGCTGTCACTTCTCCCTTTGGGGGCTTTTTGTTGTTTGGGGTTTTGCTTTTTGATGTCACAAGTCACGGTGAAACAGTTTTTTCCAGCTGTGTAATCGTCCCCTGTCATTTCCGCAGGCTTTTAGCAGGCCCTGCTGGTATCATTCACACTTGCCTCTCGTTCTAAATACAGGAAAGAAGGGAAAAAGAAAAAAGAAAGTAAAGTATTTGGAGGCACCTGTGGTTTTCTTTTCCTAACTCATGGGGTGAATGGCATGCCTTTCCCCTGAAGCCCATCTTCTTCTTTTTCTAAGACTCCCCCACCCCAAGGGCAGTGACACAATGGAAACAGGTCAGGATAGGGGCAAGAGGCCTGGGTTCTGACCACTGCGCTGCCCCTCTCTTGCTGGGTGACCCCGAGCAAGTCACCCGCCCTCTCTGAGAGGGGCAGCAATGCACCCTTGAGAGAGCAGCTTCGATGCAGACATACCTGCATTCGAACCCTGCCCATTGCCCGAGCACTCTGCTTCTCCGAGCCCGTGTGCAGAAGGAGCCGAGCAGGACTCCCCACTTGGTATGTTATTGTGACCTTTAGCTGAGGTGACTTGATAGAGAACTGAGAAGAGTAGATGCTCACAAAATAGTAGACTCCTGTCTTCCGCCTCCAATCCACAGGACAGATAGATCTGGTACAAAGTTACATATAAAATCACTCAGTTGTAAGGTTTGCCATTAATAAGGCAGCTTAATGCAGAGGCTACAGGAGAGGAAGCCAGGGCCAGAACGCCTGGGTCCAGAGCCCGCCCCTCCACTCTCCCGTGCGGAAGCTTGGGCTGGTTATTTAACTCAGGTGAGCAGGTCTCAGTTTCCACGTCTGTGAAATGGGTGTAGTAGTCGTGGCTCCTTCCTCCTGGAAGGGTGGCAAGAATTCCATGAGGTCCCGTGAGTGAAAGTGCTCAGCACAATGCCTGGCTCAGAGCACGTGTGAAGTGAATGCTCGCTGCCGGTCTTATTCATAACCAGAGTAACTGCTGTCTCTGCGTTTGTTGGTTATAATGGAGAGATTGATCCCAAATCCCAGTTGTCTTGACTCACTGTGTGACCTTGACCCTTCTGCTCTGAGCCTCAGTCTCCTCCTCAGTGGAATGGGCAGGAAAACTCCTACCTTGCAGTAGTTTCTGGAGGGTTAGAAGCGATGTATATAAGGCGTGCCTGGCAGGCAGAAGGCACTTGACAAAAATCTGCAAACCTATTTATATGATTTCAAACAAGCTGTGTTCGTGCTCTGAGCCTCACCATCCTCCTTGGTGCGTGCGGATGTTACGCGTCCTTCCAGGGCGATGCACATCTGGGAAGCCGTGGGACCAGACTCCAAGGCAGCACTGCCACCCCACGCTCCCCTCCTGTCAGTGGGATACACACAGCAGAGCCGCTGGCCCCATTAGCTTTCACAATTGCAGAGGCCAAGTTCAGGAGATGCTGCCCCTGAGCCAGCAGAATTATGAACCTTGTATATGAACGTCGTTGGCTGTGAAGGACACAGCAGCCCAGAGGTCTGTGCATTTGCGGTGTGTGTGTGTGTGTGTGTGTGTGTGTGTGTGTGTGTGTGTGTGTGTAGAGGGAGAGAGAGACCCATTAAGTCAAATTTACACTGGATCTCCAGGCAGGCCGCAGCTCTGCCCTCTGTTTTATAAATCTTCTCAGAAACTGGCCCTGCCTGCTGCCCATGAAAAGACAGAATCGAGACACACAGGCAGAATCGTCTGGCCTGGATTCTAAATTCTTGTTTTGAGAGAGACTTGGGGAGCCAAAGGAGATGGGAAGTTGCAGCACTGTGGGCTAAGGCCCGTAAAAGGAAGCTCTTCTACTTACGTGATCTTTCCACTGTCCCAGCCCAGTGAGGCCACAGCCAGTCCCACGCCTGCACCACGGCCCCCAAGGCTCCTGGCTGGGATGCCCTCCCCCTCCGCCTCCCTGCAGGCCCACGTTGTACCCCGATCTGCCCCGCCTCCAGAAGCCCTACTTCTTCCATGAAGTCTTTGCTGAACTCTGGCAATGGCCAGATAGATTTCTTTTAAACTTTTCACTTCTCTTATTTCTCTGAGCCCTTGCAGAAATGCAATGACGTAGATACATTTGGTCCCTACAGGGAAGGAGACTCGAGTTTTCCAGCTGGTCGCTGTATCCACAGCCACACAGGGTGGCCTCCTGCCCGCCCAAATAATCCCTTGTCTGCCACACTGTGGCTGCTCCATCCGTACCCCCTTTTCTTTCTCCTTTGAACTTAATTTGCTCTTCCCAGGTAATACCGATCACCTAAGTGCTGAGTATACCCAAGCTGGGATCATTCCCTGGTGGTTTGGTCAGTGTGGGCACATTGAGGGCAAGGATCATGCTCTACCCATCCCGTGGCCATCCTGCAGGCCCCCTGGCTGGGCGCCGGGCTTCTCAGCAGCAAGAGTCAGCAGCTGCGTGGGGCTGCTCGGCCGTGTCCCCCCTTCTTCTGGGGGATTTTTCTCTCTTACTGGAGTCACCTGGCTGGGTCTGGAGAATGTCATTCTTAGTATCTGGAAACTCGTGTCAAGAAGGGTACATACCAACTCAAAACAACTCAGTTAGATTGTTTGCCTGGAGCCTGCATGTTGCAGCTAATGCGTGGAGCAGAGACTGGGAGAGCTCACCCATCTGCACGGTCTCTCTTTCTCAGGCCTCACTGATGGACTACATCTCCCAGCTTCCCTTGCACCTTGACAGTGCCCTGGGACTCCTTTTCTCCAGCAGAAAGAAGTGAAGTGAGGTGTGCAGCCACGTCTGGCCAGGTAGTAAAGATGGGTGTGAACGGATAATGGTGAGTATTATCCATTTCCCTGGGTGAATGACGAGAACACAATGGACCTCATAAAGAGCAGAACCACAAAATGGAAGGAATCTGGATCCCTGAATGACTGTGTGGAACAGGGCGACCCCTTCCCAGTCCCATCCTGAACTGCAGCCTGAGCAAGAAATAATCTTCAATTCCGTGCTAAGCCATTGAAATGTTAGGCTCCAGATGTTAGCCTTCCAGACCAATAAAATACCAAACAGGTATGTTGGGACCAAACTATGAAAAGCCTTGGTTGCCAGTGTTTGTCAGAGTTCCTAAAGCTGGTAAAGAATTTCAAGGAGTGAGTCTCAGAAGGAAAGAAAGGAAGGGCATAGTGTGAACCACTAACCACCATAGACTGAGCACTACTGTATGTCCTAGACGCCATGTGCCCGCACACTATCAACACTGTCTCATTTCATCCTCCCAAAGCCGCATTCCCATTTCACAGATGAGAAAACCAGCTCCTGTGTCACAGAACAGTCATGCAGCAGAACCAGGAGTCAGACCCACACCTGCCCAGCTCCCAAGCTGGAACTCCTTTAATTAAACCACATGACCCATTTAGATTAGTTGGACCCGATATATTTTCATATAGTTTTTTTTTTATCAACAATGTCTGTACATTACCTTTATAGTAGTAAAAAAAACCATATTTACACATATACCAAATATAAAAATAAAAATGAAAAGTTCATCTGGCTATAGAAGAGGCACCAGAATCTAAGAGCCCAGTCATGGGGCTTGCCCTCTTGTGCTCATCCTTTGAGGAGAAAGCTCTCCCACACACATAGATGGTGGTCTAGCTGAAGAAAAATGACAGTAGCTTTTATTGCAATTCCTAATCATTCCAGGAAAATGAAGTTTTCACACAAGTCTTATAATTGCCAATTTGTAAAACAGTATCTGTGTGACTCTGATTCCCCTCACTTGTTAATCAGGTTGGGCTTGTATAACCAAGTTGAGCTTTTTGGGGTTTTTTTGGGTTTTTTTGGGCTTTTTTTTTTTAACATAAGGAGCCCACTCTTCTGCTACCCACAGCCTCCTCCCCCGGCCCCCTCTGCTTCATCTCTGTGTCTGTTTATGTCTTCCTGTTTTTCAATTTCTTAATGATGTTTTAACGAGATGCCAGTTACACATGCAAATTAGAAAGAGACGACATTGAGAGATTGCTACCTGGTGGTAAATTTATTAAAATCAAGGTGGTTTTAATAACTCCCTAGCATATGCATCCGCCTCCATGTCTGTGATATTAGTTTTGGGATTTTTTTTAAGCCTTCTTATTGGAACAAGTGTTTTAGGGAAGTAGAAGGTGAAGTTATGGGAAAGAAATCCAGTTGTTTCACGAGTGTTAGTGTTGTTTTGAAAAATAGTTTGTGCAGGAGTAAACTAATCTCTTCTACTTTTCTAGACCTTGTCCACTTTGGTCTTCCTGCTTCTTACAACACTTGCAACTGCTTGCATCCGTCTTCGTCCTCACAGTCCCCATCACCAGCCTCATCATCATCATGGCTGCCATTTACCAAGCACCAAACTCAAGATCTCGTAGCTGGAAAATGATAGAAACAGATTTCAAATTCACATCATGCAGGATCTAAGGCTCCTGATCTACTCTTGCTCCTTCTTCAAACTCTCTTTTCCTTTGCCTTGGTTGCTCCCATGCCCCCTGCATTCCCTTTATCCCTGGTCTGCATTTTCTTGGGCTTCTTTACAGGCTGCTTTTCCTTGTCTCATTCTTGCTCCCTCCCATTCTGCCCTCTGTCTCCTCCTCTTCTCTTTCAACAGTGTCATTTCTCACCCCAGCTACCAACTTTTTATCATGATTCCACCCTCTACCTTCTGCCAATGGCTTCTACGTCATTCTCTCTTGAGTTTTAGACTCTACACATCTGGCCACCCACCAGCCATCTCCAGTGGGTAACACACAAGAGCCTCACAAACCCTAAGTCTCCCCTTCATCCTGGTTTGCCACCTAAATAAATAACACAGATCAGAAACCCAAGCTTTCCCCACTCCTGATGCTTGCTCTCATGAGGAGATAGTTATGGAGCATAACTTTCCTGGCCACTCTCCACCCACCGCTCACCTCACTCCTGGGGTACCCGGACTTTTCTGTCTCCTTTCTCTTGGAAGCAAGCCACCTCCAGGAACAAAGCACCCCATCCATGCACCAGTGGGTCCCATTGAGTTGAACTTGGGAATAGTCTTGAGTCTTGCCTCTCCTCTCCATGTCAACCATGAATGCCTGGTATGGACTCCTCCACTACTCCCCTGGATTATTATGACAGCAACCCCTGGCCCCTGCCTGGGTCTCACTCCCCTTCCTTCCCTAGCTCACCCTCCGCACTGCTCAGAGTGATCCTGCCAGGTCACAGCTGTGGCCATGGCTGCCCACTCTCTAAGGGGAAGCCCAACTCCCCAAGGGGCTTACAAGTCCTGCGTGGAATAGCCTCCAAGCCGTCCTCATGCACACACATCAGACTCACTTCTAATCCCAAGAGCATACCACGCTGACTCTGACATTAAAAAAAAAAACCAACCCAACATAGAAGCTTAGACAAGTTAAGTAACTCAGTCAAATTCAAGATCAAAGGGGCACCTGCGTGGCTCTGTCAGCGGAGCATCCGACTCTTGATTTTGGCTCAGGTCATGATCTCAGGGTCATGAGATGGAGCCCCACTTCGGGCTCCCTGCCCAGCAGGGAGTCTGCTTCCTCCTCTCCCCCTCCTCCTTCCCTGCCCCCTCGTGCTCTCTCTCTCACTCTCTCTCTCAAATAAATAAATAAAATCTTTAAAAAAAAGAATTAGAGCTAAGACAAAGAACAATATATAAATTCTGTTTCTTGAAGAGGTTTCTAGAAGTTTGTAGATGGTGGGGCATGTTTGAGATCAGGGGGATGGCAAGGACGGAGCTATTTATTCAAAGTACTTCTGTGTAAACTGACTGAGAGCAGCAAGCCTCTCACCTAGAACCTAGAACACTACCTACCATGTACTGGGCACTCAGTAAAACCTTGTTAAATAAGCCATCATTTCATTTGAAAGAATACTGCTTGGAGTCAGACGTCCTTGAGTCAAGTCTCATGTTTGCTAGTTCTTGGAGAAGTCACTTCTCCGAGAGCCTGTTTCTTCATCTGTAGAACAGGCTCGTATTACCTACCTGACACGATCGTTGTGAAGATTGACTGAGTTTAATTTTATAAACTAATTTTATACAATGGGAGACCTAAGGCTCTGCCCCCATCCCTGGGGTCTTATGTTTGCTGTGGATGCATTAGATTCAGAAATTTCAATCTGACTTGAAACATCAAAACACATGTTCTTAAAAGAACTTATTTCACACACACACACACACACACACACACACACACACACACACACAAAGCCCATCATCCTAATTTGAATCATGGGAAAAGCTTGAAGAAAATCAATTTTTATATGAGAATTGCCTTCAAAACCGCTGCAGCTTTGTTCTCAATCAGAAGTTTATAATGATGCAACTCGACTTCTGTTTGTGCACTTGATTTGAAGCTGCTCTGTAGACAGTCTGCCTCCATTTGATTTTTATGGTATTTTTTTATGTTTGCAAACAGCATTCTTTAACCTGAAATATCTCTCCGTTTAAATGCCAGCCATTAAATACACAAAATGGCCAATCAATTTTTCTCCATGCATACGGTCAATTCTTGGTTTTGTGTGAACACTGAGCGCAATTAGAAAGAAATCAAAGAAATAAAATGAATCTGGTCTGGGGTAGGGGGAGGGCAGAGGAGGTGGCCTTTATAAACTTCTCCCGTGCAGCCCCCTCATTTTACAGATGGGAAACCGAGGCCCAGAGAGGGAAAGGGGCTTACCCAAGATCACACAGCTAGCGAGAGGCAGAGCCTAGATGAAAATCCTGGACTCTTGCTGGCCCCTCTGGGCCCATCTGCCATCTCCTTTTTGTACCCCAGAGGCAGGAGAACCAGCAGCATTTGGGGGGGGTCAGAAAGACCTCAGCCACTTGGAGGTGGAAACACAGAGGTCCAAATCAGATAGCCACTGTGCCTGTGGGCCCAGGTACCACCCAGGTAACATCTTTGTTTTATTTTAAGGGAATTTACAGGCAATTGGCATTCCTATATTTAAGTATAAGAACACAATCCCATCCGAAAGAGAAACAGAAAGTCGATCTTTTCTTTATCAGTGGCTTTGGATTATTTTTACCTTTGCACCGTAGCCTGACGAAGCTAATAAAACATAGGTTCTGGAGTCGGACAGACTCAACTCTAGGACCCTGGGCAAATGGCTTTATGTCTCTGAACCTCCAGGTCCAGGATAATAATAGCTCCTTCCGAAGGTAGCTGTAAGAATTAAAAAGTGGCTCATTCAGTAGCCAGCGCAGAATAAAGATTCAGTAATTGTTGGCCACCGTTTCTGGCTGACTCCCCCTGATCTATCAAGTTGAGACAAGAAATGCTTCCTACACCATAAGGAACTATGTCACAAAAGAAGCAAATGACCATGTAAGGACAATAGCTCCCAGCAAGCATGATGCCGGCAATGGACCACAGCACCCATAATAGCTTACGACTGCTCCCCCTACCCCATTCTTGCTTGGAAAAAAAAAAATTTAATTCCATTTATTGGTCAACTTTTCCCATGAGAACACATCTTTAATTTAATCATGTAAATCAATGGGAAAATCTAATTCACTTTAGAGAAATTTGCTTCAAGGCTAAACGTACGAGATTCAATTGGTTTCTTAAAGTGTATCTGTAGCAAGTGACGTGTGTCTTTATCACAGTTCCAAAGGGATATAAATTCATCTCCAGCCCATTTTAGGAAATAGAAAGTTGATTAAATAAATGGTGGCTTTAGTGATCCAAATGATCTGTCACTTTCAAGCATCTCAGACACGGAGTTTAACGCTGCTTTAGCTTATAATTGTAGATTCCACTTGAGTATTTAATATTCAATTTGCCTAATTATCGTTATATTAGTTCCAAATATATAATTTATTCTTGTTACTCTTTTGACTTTTCTAGTGCTTGCTCCCAAGTCCGTCTGGTTTGTGGAGTGCACTCTGGACAAGGAAAGGATCACTGGCTTCCAGCCCTGGTGATTTGCTCTTCAGAAGGGCAACACTCTCGAAGCTGTATGACCTTCTGCCCAGGGAAGGCACTACCTGCCCTATGGCTTTGTTGTGAGAGTCAACTAAGAGAATGCGTGTGAAAGGATCTAGTAACCAGTATGTCCTGTTCTTACACACAACAGTGATGGTCAGGCCAATCAATGACCAAGTCCTCTAGGACTCTTTGTGGGCCAGGTACATAGACATGGAAAAACAGGGACGGTTAAATTGCATCCTTAGCCTTAAGAAGCTCAACATCTACTGTAGCAGACAGGAAGTAAACAGATGCTTATAACCAAGCTCCAAAATATACGCTCCAACAGTGGAAGCCCAGAAGAGATGCCCTTGACCCACACTTGGTATCAAGGAAGGCTTCTTGGAGGAGGTGAGCTTTAAAGGCTAAGTAAGAGTTAGGTAGCTCGAGGAGAAGGAGGATCTTCATTCATCAATTCAATGCAATATATTTGATTACATACCACATCCAGTATACTCTTGGTCTGGAAGAATGCAAGGAACACAAAACAGACACTGTCACTGCGTCCATCTGGGGTCCCACCAGGAAAATGGTAGGTCCATTACTAGGATAAGAATAAAGGGTTTGATATGGGAATTAGGGTTTACACCCATGTGAGAGGAGCTGGGGCTGGGGAGGGATAGAAGGCAGGAGCCAGAGGATCAGAGAAGCAGTCACTAACATTTTAAGCCCAAATGCTAGAACAGGTGGGGAAGCCAGAGTTCACCGGCAAGTCTAAGAGTCTACTACATTTGGTCCTCATGTGGGAACTCGAGCACGGGTACAGGAAGCAGCCACCTCTGATAGCCATGAGAACAATGGCCTCTTCGCTTCTGCAAGTCCCCCTCTTTGGCAAACTCGAACCTAGATCCTGATAGGGAAGGCATTCCTGGTTCCCAGCTGTGGATGGGAATGGTCATAGTGCCACGCCGAGACAACCCATCTGGCCTGCTGCCCTGGGGGAGTCCCCACATAAGGGAGAGGTGGTATGAGTCCAATCATCACAGCGATGTATGTCTACGAACTGGAAAGTGCTCTGAGAACCCAGAGTGGGGGTCTGATCCACACTGGGGAATACGGGAGGGCTTCCCCTGGGACTCGCTATGAGCCAGGGCAGATGGGTGGGAAGATGTTACAAATGTGCCCTAAATATGACATCACCACTTCTCTCTTGCACTGTTCCACCAGCACAAGGTGGCCTTTCTGTCTTCTACCACAGACCAAGGAAAGATCTGCCCAAGCCTCCCCAACAGCCCAAGGAAAGTCTTCTTGCTCTGGCAACAAAGCGTTCACCCAACTTAAAGAAATGTTCTGACCTCACAAATAGGACTCAAAAATAGAAGCCTTGTGCCAAGTCTTGGAGGTGGGTTACAGCCCAGAGATCTTCATCAGGAGGTATGCACCTGGGCCATTTGGGGCTCGAGCTGACCTGGCCCGGGGTCCCTCCCTTCCCAGGGCTGCAGCAAATGGATGAAAAATTGTATCATTAAACTCTTTGATGTTCTCCTGTCTAATTGAACCTGTGAAATTTCCTAAGGTTCTCCAGCCTCCAAAAATTCAATTTTCCATGTAATGCATGGTGACGTGTCAATAAATCACGCTGTAAAATAAATGCACGGATTCTTTTGTGCAGGAGCGAGTGAGGAATAAACCTTTCGTAATTGATAAATAATGTCATTGGAATCAATAGCTGGCCGAGGAGTTGGAGGAGTAAGCCTGAATCATGTATGAGTGCTCCGGGGTGATCAATGCCTTCGAAACAGCCGGGAGCTCAGGAGCCAAGTGTATAAATTACTGCCTTAATATTACAGCAGGGCCCGGAGTTTAAAAGATGGGTGCGTTACTAAGCCCCGGTGAGATGGGAAGCTGGGCCCCGGGGTAGGTAGGTGGGGTGATCTCCCTGCTAGGCACTCTTTGGAGGGCTGGTGGGGTCCCTGCGGGTGGGCAACCATGACATGCGAGCAGATTGTGCAGTCCGGGACCTGGGATGGAGACAGTGCAGTGCCATCTTTGGCCAGTCCTGCCGGCGGCCCGAGTTGGCAGCCAAAAGGAGCTATCTGCTGCGGGAGCCACAGATGCTGCTTAGAAAAATCGCCTCGCTGCCCTCAGACACCTCGAATGCCAGGGGCTGGCGCGGTCACACGGGATGAAGGACAAGCCTGGGATTCACTGAATTAAGCTCTGGGGGGCAGCTGCAGACCGTGCTGGGCCAAGGAGATGTGGTGCAGTGGTCAGGAGCTCCAGCCTAAAAGTTGGATCACTTGGCTCTGCCACGTGCTGTGTGACGCCAAGCAAGTTACTTAACCTCCCTGAGCCCCAGTCTTCCCCTCTGCAAAGCAGGAGCTAGTAACGCCAACCTCCCTGACTCAAGAGGGCAAAATGGAATCATGTTGTAAAATAGCTCAGCTAAGAGTCTGTTCCTATTGAACAACTAAAGAAAGTCAGAGTTATGTTGTGTTTTGCGGATTCTATATTTTTGTGGGCACTCTGCAGGCACGTTCCTTGTATTGTCTTATTTAATCCTCACAGCCACCCCATGAGGTAGTTACTCTTATTATCCCCATTTCATGGATGAGGAAACTGAGGCACAGAGAAGGCAGAAGTCTTGCCCCAATCACATTGCTCTGATGGGTGGAGCCAAGATTTGAATACAGGCAGTTCAAGTCCAGGGCTGCCCCCTTGGCCGTGAAACACTCGGCGGCCTCGCAGCCTGGAGTGGCGGGCTGTGCTTGGTGGGGGCCCCCCACAGCGGTCCTCAGGGGCATCCCAGCCGCCTCACGGGCTGCTTGCTGGACAGGGGAGGGCAGAGGACTCGGAGCCAGGCCCCAGTTCCACCACGCGCGCCTTGCACACCGTCCCTCCGGCTCTCAGGGCTGCAGGGTGGCCTCATGAGTAAAATCGGAGCGAGAATGCCTGCACCTCGAGGTCACCTCCAAAGCATGGTACGGAAAGCGGCACGGGAGCTGGAGCTGGAGCTGGAGGCCGGACGTCAGGTGAGCTGTGAGGTCCACCGGGTCCAGCCCTGGCTCGGCCGTGCCCGGCTGTGGGTTCCCCAGCGAGAAGGCCCCTTCAGAGCCTCTGCGTCCTCATCTCTGAAATGTGAGCCGCTGTGACACCGGCCTCCAAGAAGCGCACTGAAGAGGAGACGGGGTGGGGGTTGTAAATGACCTTCGCGACCCATGCCTGCTATCAGGCCGACCACCCAAACTACGGGTTCTCCCTAACCGCCTGTTCCTTCCAAAGAGGTTCAGGGCTCCCAGTAGAAAACGCTGCAGAGCTGTAGGGGGCGCTGTTCGCGTCCACGGCCGCACGACAGGGCGCAAGGAGCCCGAAGAAACCCCGAGTAAAACAATCCAGGCACATCTACGGATTCGGCTTAAAGTCACTTCCTGCAAAAGACCCTCTCTGGAACGTTGTCCCGAGGCTGTGTGCTGTCCCGGCTGCTGCTTCCCCTACTATCGTCATGTAACTAAGCATCACACTTCCTGGTTAGGGGACAGTTTAGACAGATAGTTTACGTATTAGGTTGGCTGGGTTCGCCCAGAAGAAAACCTTGAGAAGAAGATTTCAGTACAGTGGCTGATTTAAGAGACAACCCCAGGAAGCGCCCTTGGGGGCTGGGGAAATGATATGGGGAAAGAGACAAGAAAGAACCATGATGAGTGGGTCTCCACTGTGGACAACCAGCTCAGACCCCCTGGGGACCTCAGAGACGGTGTAGGACATGCCCCCATGACAGGTGAGGAAGCCCAGTAGCTATGCACCAGGTCCCCCCTGCACTGGGTGACTCCCCGGCATTGCCCGCTCCTGCTGTACACGGGTACACGTGCCCCAGCGGCCAGAGAAATCCCACAGGGAGAGCATTGCAGGTGCTTATGGTAGAAAGCTGTCATGCATGGGAAGAGTAAGCCACAGTTGGTGAGCCAGTGCTGCACCTCGTCTCCCTAAAGCCCTGAAGCCCTCCCAGGACCTGGCCCCGAATGAAATAGAACAAATGAATGAGGAGCGGTAGCCTGGGTCGGGCAGATCTGAAACTTCTACTTCTAAAGCTTAAGAGCAGCACTGTCCCGGCAGCATCCGGGGATATCACACTTCCCTCTGCCTGGCCTAGACCACCCCTGGCCCAGCATCCTGCCTCAGGGCCACCCCAGTTCAGGGACTCCTCCTAGTAGACACCCACAGAATAAGATCTCATCTCGTTCTGAAAGGAGATAGCTAGCTGGTCGGGGATGCTTCCGAGGGCAGGGCAGGGTCTTTGTCTTAACAGCCCACCCTCTGTATTAACACAGAGCAGGGACTACTGCAGGCACCCAGCAAACGTCCAAAGTACCAAGCTGGATTCGCGGAAGGCAGGAGGAATAGATTTCAGTGCAACTACAGAATGACTTTTCTAGCCCTTTATGACAAAATGGACTAATGTGTTTGTTCACTCATTTGGCAAACATTTGTTTAGAAAGCCAGTGCCAGGCTAAGCGAGATGACAGGGGCAAGAGGATGAATGAGACAAAGTCCTTGACCTTGAAGTCAAGTGGAGAGTCAGATACGTCAAACGGTAATTAGAGTGCAGCATCATATATGCTGGAACGTGGGTACGTAAGGGAAGATGCCGGGGGGCCATGGGGAAGGATGGATCATCAAACTGAGTGGGTGTTGATCGAGAAAATTTTGCGCATTCATTCATTCATTCATTCATGTTTGTTCATTCATTTATGTCCTGTGCAAGGTTCTGAGCAAAACGGCCATCCTCCCTGTTTCATGGAGGTTCTTGTCTCGTGCAGGTCCATCAAGAAACTTATTTTGTAGTCTTCAAGGCTCATGCAAAATGTCATCTATGCCCTGGCTTCGGGTCTGTGATTTGAACTACGACTTCCTGCCATCAGCTCTGGCAACTGGTCAACTCCTGCTCGGCCTTCAGATCTCAGTCAAGCATCACCAGCCCCAAGCAGCTGCCCCTCCTTTGGGCTTCCTCAGTCTCGGCCCCCACCACCCCCTATTACTGCATTTCTTTCTCTCCGTTTATGTGTCTCCCACATAAACGAAGCCCGGACGTAAGATTTCCCGTGGTGGGTATGTTGACATCCCAACCCCCAGACCCAGGTTCCTTCCAGGCCCCCACTCTGCCTTTCCAGACTGTGGCCCCCTTCTCATTGTCTCTGACAAAGACTGACTGAGCAGTCACCAAATTCTGCCCTTTGTCTTACCGAACACACAGCTAAACTACATTTCCCAGCCTCCCTTGCAGCGCCGTGCAGCCAATGACTGGGATCTGTGGACAGAAGCGTCCCTACCAGGCCTGGCCCTCCAAACCCACCACAACCGCCATGCATTCTCTTTTCTCATCTGCCTGTTGAACTAAGAGGATTCTGAGGGCCGAGAAAAAGGCGGAGTCACAAGATGGAAGGAGCCACTGTCCCTGAGTCACCACCGGACTAAGGACACATGTGATAGGCACTGTCACATGAGCAAAGCGTACGTTTTATTGTATTGAGCTGTCTATAGCAGGGATTTACTGAGGTAGACACAGAGCTGCCCCTCCCAGATACCCCTCAAAGAAGGGCTGTGGCCCAACTCCTGGGAGGGCTGTCAGCACACAGCCCCCAGCTGCCATTCCCTTCAAGGGCCGTTCCCCAAAGCAATGCCCCCGTGGGGTAGCCCACATCCAGTGACTGATGGAAGCCAAGGCATAGAGGGGTGTAGAGGCCTGCCTGCCTCACATCTGAACCTCCTTCCGCCCAGCCCCGCTTCTTCCCTGTCCCTCCCAGGGGTGTAGATGCCCATGGCACTCCCTAATAAACCCCTGCACACTAATTCCGCTTTCACCTCCACTCCCGGGAAATCCAGCCAGGGGCACCTCACTAACGCGTGGCCTGAGAGAGCCGTCGCATCCACATTTCAGGCAGCAGGTGGAAGAAAATGGGTAAAGATGTCACTGTCTTAGGAGGGCTTTCCAGAGCCTCCCTGGTCACAACGGAGCCACAGTGGCCACACCAAACTGCCAAGAACGCTGGAAAATGTATCTTTATTCTGATCAGCCATGTGCCCCGCTACAAAGGCTCAGGAAAAAGGGCAGACCAGCAGTAGGAGACCACAGGCCGTCCGTGTCATCGAGCCCAGCCAGCGCTAGAAAGCACTTGGATTTGTCACGCTCTTCCTCTGTGCTCAGGCTTAGTGATAAGCGGTTTACATGAATTAACTGCTTGTAAACTTCACGACAAACCCTCCCGATGAGAAAGGCGTTCTTAATGTTGTTCCCATTTTACAAATGAAGACACTGAAGCTTACGAGCCCAGGGTCTAGCAGCTAATCTATGGCAGAGCTGGATTCTGACCTTGGACGTTTCCAACTTTGGATCCTACACTCTTAACCCCTGGGTGATTTCTGCCTCCCCACACAGCGGTGAGCTCCTCGAAGCAGGGAACAGGTCAGCCACTTATGCCTCGAAGAGCCCTTGGCACCTGGGAGGGACTCAGTCACTATTTCCCGGTTTGGATAAAGGGCGGGAGAGAGGTGAGGGAATCAGGGGTGGCCCTCGCCTGGGGCCACGGCATGATTTGCAAAGCTTACCTACTGCGATCAGCATCAACCAAGCTAAGGAACCAGGGGGGACAAGGCTCAGAGAATTACTGGAGGTTTATACCAGGTGCCTATGGAACATCCAAGGGAAGACGTCCAGTTGGCAGTCGGACCCACACATTTGAAGCGTCCGTGGGAGGTCTAGGCTGGAGCCGTGGGCAGGAGGGAGCCTCCTGCACCCGGGCAGCCATCCAGCCATGAGCGTGGCCAAACTCACGCAGAGAGAGGGTGTGGAGAACCCACAGCTACGTCCATAAGCCTGGCTAGAGTTTCCAATGAACAACACCACTCCTCGGCCTTGTGCTTTTGCGTTCTCTCTCCTGGGTTAACTTCCCGATTTGCTCTTTCTGCCCATTTTGAAGGATGATTGGTTTTCTGGGCAAAGAGCCCGTGTTGTGTATGTGTGATTTTAAGGTCTTGGACCATCCCAGACACTTACCCAGATATGGGTGATATATAAATCTATGCAGCCGATATATTTATAGACACACACCCCCGCTTTCATGTACACGCAACTGGGTCATTAGAATGTCCATAAAATAGCACATCTGGTGGAAGCCACCACGTGGATGCCCGTACTACTACCTGGCGGCTGTCATAAAAACACCAATAAGGGGAAGCAGAAGTGTGTTTGACTGGGAGAATGATTCTTGTTTCCTTTTCATTATTCTTAATAAAAGGAGATGGTGCCGAAAAATTGTGTTTCCTGGGTTATTTTCCCCAAGAGATCTTTTATAAAACGCGGAATACATAACAGACCGTGTTGCAGGCAAATGCCTCATTAAGGGAATATAGTTAGAAAGAAATAGTAACCAAAATGAACAGTTATTTTCTTTATTTTTCTTACCCTCTGTAAAGTGGAGAAATTGTGCGCGATATGGATTTAGGATCAGCCCTCAAATAGTATCGTGGGAACGCGATGCTCGCGGTCTTTAAATGCTGCTCGGTGTCAAGGCGGCAGCTTTGGGGAGCGCATGACCAGCTCTAGGAAAAGGCTTCAGTCTGTCTTCCTAAAGGTCTTCGTACCTGTATTTTATGGCTTCATTTGGCCCAATTTGGGCTTCCTTGTCTCTCTCCTTTTCTGGCTACAGACTCTTCTGGATGTCCCCCAGCTGTCTCAATACGGGAGCTCATGATTCCCAATCTCCAGCTCTAACTCATTCCCCAGCTTGAGGCCCGTGTGTCCCAGAGCTTCCCGGCCATCTCCACCTGAAAGCCCCCGGCCCCTTAGAGCCACCATGTCCCACCTTGAGCTCCTCCTCCAGGATTCCCGTCTTGGCCAAGGCACCAATACCCACCTGGTCGCACAGACCAGATAAACCCTGAAATCACACTGGACATGCTCCCCTCCTCCCCCACCCGCCAGCCAACAATCACCAGCCCCCTGACTACTAAATGCACCCCGTTTGCCCCAGTTTCTCTCCCTCCACCCTGGTCCATGCCCCACCATCTCTCTGACGTCACTTTCCCAGCCTCCTCCTTGGGCCCCTGCTCCAGGGCAGCCACCATAGAGTTCTCGGAATACTCTTTCCAGAATTGTGTTTTGGGATCTTGGACAGCTGAAGTTGTCTTCTGGATCATATTCCAGCCGCCTGGCTCCCCGGGGTCAGACACATGGCTCCCCACTGGCTTCTCATTAGGGTCTCCCCATGCTCCTTCTCCAGTCATTTGAACTGTTGCTTGCCCCCGAAATGTCCCATGCCATCCTGTCCTTTGTACATACTGTGCCTCGGCTTTTCCAGGTTCTCATTGCCAACTCCTTTTCTCTGCTGGTTTTGACCAGCCCATCATTCATCCTTCCATATGAAGTTGAGGTTCCACCTCCCACAAAAAGCCTTCCAGGTTTTTCGGTGTCCGCAGAGACCCTCTGTCATAACAATTCCCGCTGTGCAAGGTATTTTCTAACATGCGTGCATTTCTTCCATTAGACCATTAGACTGTGAGCTCCTTGAGGACAGAGATTGTGTCTCATTGACCTCCTCCTTCCCAGGAAACAACATAGTAACTGCTCCAGATAAGGGGTTCAGTTGCCAAATCATTACTAACTCTCCAGCCACAGGATCAAGGGACAGCCTGCAAAGACAAGGACAGGCTCGGCCTCCTGTGTCTGCAGGAATTTCAAAGCAATGTGAAATAGATACAGATAGCTAGATATCACGACCCTCAAAGATCTTTTTCAGGACCAAGCATCTGGACTGCTTTTCACAAAGAACAAAAAGTGATTCAGCGCTTCCCAGCCAGAGCAGAGAAGGGTGGTTAAAAGCATTTCAGATGTTTGGTACAGACGCAAAAACATGGTCTCCAAAGCCAAACAGACCTGTGCTCAAAACCTGAAGCTTTTCTTGGCTTCTCCTGTCGAAGCCTCACCTGGAAGGTAGATATGCTGACCCCTCT
Organism: Ursus maritimus; assembly: GCF_017311325.1. Classification (NCBI taxonomy): domain Eukaryota; kingdom Metazoa; phylum Chordata; class Mammalia; order Carnivora; family Ursidae; genus Ursus; species Ursus maritimus. The sequence goes on from NW_024424119.1 coordinate 46,050,233, forward strand.
CTTGCTAGGTGATTGCAAAGACGAGACGTTAGCATCAAAATTAAGCATGGGAGTAATATGTACCAAGTGGCCAACAAAAGCTTAGCATTCTATTATTACTGTTTCTAAGGATTAAAATGCACACGGTTGTATTGGATCAATACGGTATGTATGGGAAGCTATCCTGAATTTGGTGTTATCATCTCCTTTTTACAGATGAGGATACTGAGATTCAGAAGTGAAGAGCCTTGTCCAAAATCACACAGCTAGAAAGTGTCTAAGTAACGACTCAAACCCAGATCCACATGGCCCAGGAGGTGGCACACCCCTACCCACAGGGGCCAACCAAGGTCGCATCTCTGGTGATTTGGCTGGAGAGGAGGGCTCCAAGCAAAAGGCAGAAATATTCAGGCTTTAAGAAATTCACGCTTTTGGGCCACTTCCTGGGGGGCACCTGAGTTATCTGTCTGGCCAGGTCAGTCCCTCCTTTCCTTTTGACACTTCCCTGGTCCTCCCTCCCTCATCTGTCACTGAGAACCCTACATACTACCCATCTAGCCTGGCAGTTTTCAAACTATGTTCTTCAGAGCCTCGGGGTTCCCTGGAGGTGCCAGGGCTCCACAGGGAGCAGGGAGGAGGCCAGGTGGGAGGGAGTCCCACCCCATCCCCAATCCAAACAGAGCCACTCTTTTTCATCTGTTTCATACATGGTCTTATAATAACATCGCCTGTCATCAAAACATTCTGCTGCTTTACAAAAAATGTTTAAACTTCAGACACCCTGCAACACTTTTCATATCACAGATGAGAAACTGAGGCTCGGAGAGCAGTGGCCAGCCCAAGGTCCTGTAGCCTGCTGCAAATTGAGTTGAGATCTGTCCCAGATTGCCCCCCTCTTGGCTCTACCCAGACCAGTCTTCCCACCCACCGTCAGCTGTCCAACATGAAGCAGATTTAATAACCACAAACAGGAGGCATTTATCTCTGAAATAACTGTTGTGGTACAGAATAGGAAAATCGATGCATTCATTAGCACACACTGGGAGTAGGAGGCAGGATGTGGACGGGCGCCCGTTGCAGGCATTTGCAACACCGGGGAATTGAGTCTGAGGAGCGGCGGTGGGTAATGGGACCTCATTGGACGCTCACTGGGCTCACCCTCCGTTGATACAATGGGGGGAGGGAGCCTCCCGCCCCCTTTCCCGCCAGGGCTTGATCTAAATGTATTGACTGTGACAATGTTGAAATTATATCTGGAAAAACCAGTTAGCTTTAATTTCAGTCCCCAGAGAAAATGATGATTAGAGAAATATTGATGGCCATGAAAATCAGACAGCCTGTCTGGAAGCAAGACTCAGCCCTTGAGACAGGGAGCTGGTCCAGAGCTCCAACAAATCACCCAGCCCAGTGCTCTGGCTTCAGGAATGGAAGACAGAACCCCAGAGAAGGGAGCGCTGTGCTGAGGTCACGCAGCCAATTAAGGACAAACCCGAGACTAAATCCCAGGTCTCTGGAAGCTTCTCGAAGGCACAGACCGCATCTCAGGCATTGGTCTCCAGGACTGGCCCAGAGTCTGGCACAAAGTGGGCACTCAGGAAATGTGAGCTGAATAAGCGAATGAGCCGTTTCCTGCCCCGAGGTCAGACGTTGTCCAAAATACTTCATCCCTCAGAACCATCCCGGTAACGGTCAACACTGAATGCCTCAAAGATCTTTTGCCTTTTCCTTTCACGTTTTAAGCACAAAAAATTCCCAAGGAAAATTGTATCAATCCTCACCCTAGTTGACCTAATCGTGACCGTCAGTGAATTTCTCCCAGAGTTGAGAAGCAAAAAACAGCTCTGGATCTTTGTAGGGTGACCACCTTGGGACATTCTGGGCTCCAGGGCTCCCACCTGGAGTGCCATATTCCACCAGTGGGGTCATCCGGCATTATGATGAGCCCAACTCTGGGCTAGAGCCTGCGGACAGGCCATGGACACAAGTGATGAGGCCTTACTTTCTTGGAGGTTGCATTGCAATGGGGAAGGGCAGACACGATCAGAGGCAGCCCCGTGATGTCTGCAGAAGCAGTGGCAGGAAGCAAAAGGAAAGCAGCGGGAGGGCCTGAAGGGTTCTCACTGGAGCCCTGTCCTAACTTAGTTGCCTAGAAGCAGAGACTGGGACTCAGCCGGGAAAGGATTAAGGATGCAGATTCAGCCGGAGTCCAGCCTTGACTTATAAGGGGTTCCTGCGGGGACTGGGGACATAACCTCCATCAGCCAATAGCAGCTCTCTGGACGAAGGAGGCCGTGACCATGACAGCCAGCGCTCCCAGCCCCGAGGACCTCTGTCACAGTCTGCAGGGAAAGGCCCCGTGGAAGAAGTGACATTGGAGGAGGGACACGATCAAGTGCAGGAGCAGGAGCAGGAAGAACACACCTGGAGGAAAAGTATTCCAAGCAGACAGACTATGCACAGCACCCACCCCCGGGGGGCAGGCGTGCAGCCCACAGGACTGAGCACCAGCAAGCTCAGCACTGCTTCTCCTGCACCCCCACCCCACCCCAGCAAGTGGCAGGAGAGCAAAGGACTCGCCTAGAACCCATGGCCCCGTGTTGGGAAAATTGCTTGGGGCACACTTCCTAAGAAGTGACCATGGCCCTTGAGACTGCTAACCACCTCGTTCACACAGGCAGCACTTCCCTGCTTACAGATCCGCACCCACTCCCACACCCCACTCCCACCCCCCACTGCCAGCACATGAACTCACTGGGGCCCCATTGCCACAGTTCCAGATGTTGTTATCCTTACTTGATCCAGAAGGGAGATCCCTAGAGGAGTCCTCAAAACCCTTCATTCCTGACACGGACCTCAGGCACCCACCGCCACTCTCCCCCACCCCTCCTCCAAAGGGTTGTAAAGAAAGTGGTCCGGTGCCAGGATTTGGGCCAAGTGGGCGGAGCTTACGCATAGGGAGCCCTGCTGTGCCCTGGAGACCGCCCTGCGCTCCCAGTCTCCCCTCTGCTGGTCATCTGGCCCAGGACTCTGCTTGCATGGGAGAAAGCCTGGAAATCTTGCTCTCCCCAGCCCTCTCTTCTCTTATTTATGCTACGGAACGTGTAGGTGGGCCCGGAACCTGCCCCAAAGTAAACAACTGTCCCTTTCTCTCCTTTCAGGGTCCCCACATTTTCGGGTGCTGCTATGAAACCATGAGACCGTGTAATCCCAGTGGTCCCGTCGTGCTGCTTGGATGCGGGTTGAGTGGGAGGATACATCTGGCTCTCAAGCGGGGGCACTACCACAAAGCGGCGCTTTCATTGTCTGCCTCACCTAAAGGGGTAAAGGGATTTTCAGGCTCAGAGGGGATGGGCTTGAACTGGCGGTGGCCCCACCCAGCCCCTGGCACGTGCCTGAGGCCCCACAGCGAGACGCAGCACGGGGACCAGAAGCAGGGCCCTAGTCCTTCCGGGCTCTTCTCACCTGGGAGGGAGCATGGCCAAGTCTTCTCCACCAGGTGAGCACTCCGGAGAGCTCACAGGGTGCTGGAGGACCAGCCGAGGCACCCGAATGGCCGAATGGCCGTGATGAATGCGCTCCCACGCGGTGAAATCCCTAAACTCCCATTCTGCCTTTCCCTCTCCTTTCTTCTCTAGGAAAATTATTATTTCACTCTACAAACACCGCGGACAATTTTAGGCATACTGGGAAATGCCTCGCATGGTGTGTTGGGATTTCTCTGCCTCCAACCTCTCTTGCCTCTCACCCAGTCTGAATGCGCATCAGGGCACTGGGCGGGGAGCCCCTCAGAGGCAGAGACCCTGGATCTCTCACCTGTAGCACAGCGTAGGTCCTTACGAAATATTGTGTTGTTTCATCGTTCAATGAGTACAAATCGTAGCAGTTACTACAGTTAACAAAGAACTGGAAAACTTAGATCGGCCAGAAACTGCCTGTGCCCCTGTTCAATCAGGGTTGATTTCCCAGACTCTCCCACTTTTAGGAAAAAAACACACATCATAAAGAAATAAGGAAACAATGGTTTCTTAATCCACCTTTTCAAACCCCACCACACTGGGCAAATCTCCTATACCTTCTTCATCTCCATCCCCACACAGTGAATATTCTCCTCCTGACTGGTGAACCTATAAGTTTTGTGAGATCAAAGGGCAACCATGACATGTCACCTGGGTTCAAAATCTCCAGAGAGACAGAGAGAGGGAAGGAGGGAATGAGGTCCAGGGTGGGATGGGCCTCACAGGCTGCCGGGATGCTGGGCCAGGAAAGTAAAATGTAAGGTGGAGTAAGAACTGTGGACATTTTGCTTTCACTGCTTGCTGGCTGTGTGCCTTGCAGAAACCACTTCGCTGCTCTGAATTTGAGTTTCTTGTCCTTAGAGTGACGCCAGCGATAGGACCAACCCCAAAGAATGGTTATCAGCCAAGTGTATAACAAAACGCCTGTGTATAGGGCTCAATAAATATCACAGATTTGGAAAATAAAATCAGAGCTGGAGGATTCCCAAGGACTGAGTTTCACCCTCCCTCCATTTCCCAGAAGTGGATTGAAGCCCAGGGCACGTAGACAGCTGCAGAGCACCACCCACACCACACTTGGACTCCTCTGTATGCCCATGCGCAATCATTTTCATCCTAATTTAATTTTAATTTCAAAGAGCCCACCCACAACTCTCCTTGTCTGTTTACCTCAATTTCTTTCTTTCTTTCTTTTTTTTTTAAGAGATTGAGAGCACGCAAGGGTGGGGGTAGGGGCAGAGGGAGAGGGAGAGAGAGATTCTCAAGCAGTCTCCGCCCTGGGCTCGACACAGGGCTCGACCTCACAACCCTGAGATCATGACCTGAGCCAAAATCAAGAGTTGGTCACTTAACCGACTGAGCCACCGAGGCATCCGTACCCCAATTTCTAAGAGAGCTTTGTTCAGCAGAGTGCAAGTTGTAGCAAGAACATGAAGTATCAGGCCACTTGTCTGGTTCAGTCTGTGGACCGTTTGACTCCTGATCGCAGGGTTGTGAGTTCGAACCCCTGCTGGGGATAGAGACAACTTAAAATAAAATCTTTTAAAAAATTTAAAAAATAATAAAATAAAATAATGACCATTTTTTAAAAAGAAGATGAAGTACTAACAATATTTGAGTAAAGCTTTAAGAAAACAAACTAATACTAATCTCCCCAAAACCCATTCACTCCACCGTAATTATGATTTTACTTGTCATGTTTTGAGCATCTGCTCTGGGCTCTGGACGTTGACATGTGGTCAACGCTTGCAGACTCGATATTCCGCCCTTCTGTTCTTGTATCTACCACGATGGAGCCCGTGTTGCTGCCGTCTTCATAATTACCATTTTAAGGGTGCCAAACTACCCTTTCACTGACACCACAATTTACAAAACTGTTCACCCATCGTTGGACATTTAGCTTTTACACAGTGTTTGCTATTGTAGATAACACCGTAATGAGCATCCCCATTGCACAAAGATTTCGGCATCTAATGAATTGTATCCCCAGAATAAAAGAGAAATTCCCAGGGATCGGTGTTTGGAATCAAAGGGCATAAACCTCATTTGAACTCTTACCTATCTGTTACTTGATTTTTGTTTCCCCCAAAAGACCTGTACCAATTCATCCTACAGCCATGGAGTGTGCTGGTGTCATTTCCCCACAAAGCCTCACCACCTTGGATGTCTTGACTTTGTTTTTCTTGACTCTTTTTCTGTTTGTAACAGAAATATGTGTTCCTCATGGAAATTTTGGACAGGAAAAGAAAAGATTAAAAAAATAAAAATTGGGCACATGGGTGGCTCAGTCAGTTAAGCATCTGCCTTCAGCTCAGGTCACGATCCCAGGGTCTTGGGATCGAGCCCCATGTCGGGCTCCCTGCTCAGCATGGAGTCTGCTTCTCCTTCTTCCTCTGCTCCTTCTCCCGGCTTGTGCTCTCTCTCTCTCTCAAATAAATAAATAAAAATCTTAAAACAAACAAAAAAAAGAAAGTAAAAATTATCATAACCCTTCCAACCCAATATAATCACTACTAAAAGTTAAGCATATCTCTTTCAGTCTTTTTTCTATGCATATGAGAAACTTCCCCCAAATTTAGATTGTATTCTATAATCAGTGCTATTTTATTTCGTTTTGTTTTACTTATCGATTTTCTTAAGTCACTGTTAAGACTTTTTTATAATACTCCATCATATATAGATCCCTTTCTTAAAGATTCTCTGATATAGAATGGTTACATTACATATAATGTCCCTATATAATAAACGAAGTTGGCACACACATCCTTCTGTAAAAATCTGAATAGTCATCTTTGTTTATTATTAACACAGCACAAAGAACTTGAAGTAGAAAAACCAGATTAGAGAATATAAATATTTTTGAAATATCTTTGGATTTTAAAGATTGAAATTGAGAAACCTCAGGGGAAATTACATCGTATCCATCTGTGTCCTCGAGAAGGCGGCCTGGGGTCTGTGGTCCTCCCCCGTCGGGACTTGGGACAAGGCATTCAGTCTCCACATCTGTTAAATGGGATAATACCTCCAATCGTTTGTAACTTGTGGCCATGGAGTATCTAAACCCCTTTTCTATTGGGAGATTTCCAAGTTAAAAAAGAGATGAAGCCCCTCTTCCCATTCTGGAAGCAAGCAGGGGCAATACCCCCTCTCCACCTGACTCCAAAACATGCAGGGCTAAGAGCATGGAACAGGATCTGAGCAGAGCCAGACTTTTCAGAGGTGGCTGCCTCCCCTGGCTCTTGCCTGTGGTTCTCCAACCTTCACATCAACTTTGCGAGTTCCCTTTTATCCTTCCAATCAATTCCTTTCCCTGCTTGAGTTAAGCAGAGTGGATTTCTATTGTTACCATCAAGAATGAGCAAGAAGCCATCAGGTGCAGATCCGTGCGGTCTCCAGAGAACGCAGGTGGATAATCAGGAATAACATCAGGCCCATCACAGGCACTAAGTACTGCCTGCGATTATGATTACTGCTATTGGGCAACATAGAGGAGCCATCAAAAGCCAGGACCCTAGAGCCGGGATACATGGGATCCATTCCTGGCTCCTTTTCTTAGCCACTAGACCACCTGGGGCAAGTTACTTAACCTCTCTGTGCCCCCAGTCTCCTCATATGCAACATGAGGGTAATACCAATACCTACCTTTTAGGGTTGTTATAAGGAGAAAATGAGTTAAACACATATTAATTGCTTAGAAGAGTTGCTTTTAAGTATATGCAATTATCACTGTAATAACAAGTAACCCGAGTCTCACACTTCGTCATTTCTACAGCACCTCCCCGGTCTCTCTCCCATTTAATCCTCAAAACAATCACCATCAAGGTGAAAAACCTTAGTTTACACATTTGGAAACTAAGGCTCAGAGAGGTCTCTTCCTAGAAATTGTAAGCCCAGGGCTCAAAGCCATGATTGTTACCATGAAGGTCAAGCTCCTTCCATGCGTGAATGTGATACGTTCTCCATAATTATTCATGCACTGATAGTGATCAGTGGGTGAGGCACGAGTGAAGTGCATTGAAATACCTAACATTTGCCTACCTACTGCGTGTCAGGTCCGTGCTCACACGTAACACAGGTGGAATTTATGTGTAACTTACTTATAACTCAGTGGCGTAGATATTCTCATCTCTATATAAGGAAACTGAGGCTCGGAAGAGTTTAGTACTTTGTTCAAGGCCCCAGAGCCGGTAAGGAGCTGGCCCTGCACTTGGCCCCAACAGTACCAGCCCCTCCTAGTCCTGTTTCGACTTGAGTGAGAGGGGCCTCCTTCTGCATGACATCTGCCAGTCGCCTCCCTCCTCCCATTATCTCCCAGCCGAAGTGTGCCAAAAGGTGATTTTCGCTACCAAATGAACGTTTAGAAGCTGGAGATTAAATAAACAAGCATGCGACCGGTTTGCTGTGCAAGTCTTTGCATGCAGCCAGCCCGGGCACCCCACAATCGCTGCCGTTTGACTACGGGGCTGCCTGATGACGGCTGTGCTCACTATCCTGTTTATACAATGAATCTATAATGTAATTTCGTGGGGTTCTGAAATGCACGGAGAAAACATGCGAGGACCCCGTGCCTCAGCTTAATCCATATGAAACAGGCTGGAAACACTAGTAAACACACCGCAGACGAGTGGGACTGCAGCGGGTCCATCCTCATCAAAAAAGGATTATTCTGGAGGAGAGGGCGAGCCCACACCCTGAAGCCAGGTCCACGCAGATCCCAAGGAATGGCACTTGGGCAATTTGTGGACGATTCATGGGCGTTTCCAAGTCACTCCCTCTTGCAGGGACCCAGATGAGTGACAACAGCATTTAAGGAGCAAAAGACCCTTTCCCTGCCCTCCAAAGCACGTTTTAATAAGCATTGTACTGTCACACACACTGAAGAACTAAGGCTCCCCCTCAGCCGAAAGTAGGTCTTGTTTCCTTTCCTATGTCTTGTGTGTGTGTATCCATTCATTCCTTCATTCATTCAGCGAACATGTCTCCCACCTGCTCTAGCTCAGCCCCCGGGCCAGCTGCTGGAGATATGATGATCTATGACGTACACCCATTCGCGTATTAAACATTTTTATTCAGCAGCTATTATGGGCCAGGTACTATTTGGGTGCCAAATGCTCAGAAGTCCCTGCTTACATTCCACTGGGAGACAGTCAATAAGCAAGACGAGGGACACCTGGGTGCCTCAGTCCATTAAGTGGCTGCCTTCAGCTCAGATCATGATCCCAGGGTCCTGGGATCAAGTCCTGCATCAGGCTCCTTGTTCAGCGGGGACCCTGCTTCTCCCTCTGCCTGCCGCTCCTCCTGCTTGTGCCCTCTCGCTCTCTCTCTCTCTCATTCTCTGACAAATAAATAAAATCTTAAAAATTAATAAAATAAAATAAAACAATGAAATACAATTTAAAAAATAAATAAGCAAGATGAGTAAAGTGAATATGGTGATTAGTGCTAAGCAGGAAGATAAAGAAGGGGGTTCGAACTGAGATAGGGTGCCCAGAAGAAGCCCCACAGCAGCCCTCTGAGGCCACTTAACAGAGCTGGAAACTGAGGTTAGGGGAGGCCAAGTAAAAGGTAATACTGTCCATCCTGTCTGTGCATAAAGCACTGCTGAGTCATCAAAGCCCCTTCCAGAAAGGCAGCTCCTTTAATCCATTTGTACTAGTCAGGGCTTGCCAAGAAACAGAACCAGTAAGAGATAGAGATAGAGATTTATGGGATTTATTATTAGGTGTCGGCTCATGTGACTATGGAGGCTAACAAGTCCCAAGATCTCCAGTCTGCAGACCAGGGACCCAGGAAAGCTGGGGATGAGTTCCAGTCAGAAGACCAGAAGGCTCCAGACTCAGGAACAGCTGATATTTCAAGGCGAGTCCAAAGACAAGGGGAAAAAACAAAAACAAAAACAAAAAAACAATATCTCAGCTCAAAAGCTGCCAGGGAGGAGGAATCCCCTCTTATTCCGGGGAAGGTCAGCCTTTTATTCTATTCAGGCCTTCAACTGATTAGACAAGGCCCACCTGCAGTAGGGAGAGCAATCTGCTTTACTCAGTCTCTCCATTTAAACGTCATCCCATCCAAAAACACCGTTACAGCCATTCCCAGAATAATGTTTGACCATTTATCTAAGCACCTTGTGGCCCACTCAAGTTGACATATAATAGAAACCATCACACCATTCAAAACCCTTAAGATCCTGGGTGTCAGCCTGCCCCCTTGGTGTGCTTATTCATCCACCCAGTAAAGGACTGGGTTGTCTGCAGTGTTCGGTGACTATAAATCAACATTTGCATGTAGGTTTTTGTGTGAGCAACACTTTCATTCCTCTTGGCGAATGCATACGAGTAAGATTTCAGGGTCATATGGGGAGGGCGTGTTTAATTTTATAAGAAACAGCCGAAGTGTTTTCCAAAGTTGCTATACCATTTTGCATTCCCACCAATCACCTGATGCTGTATGTGTGTGTGTGTGTTCTCTCTCCCCAAAGTAAAATGTAATCCCCCCAAGGGGAAGGGAGGGACATTGTTTTTGCTGTGCTCACTGCTGTACCCACAGCATCTGACACATAATAGACACTCAATAAATATGTGTTGGTTTAAGGAATAAATGATCTCATTAATTCCCATGATTCACAGCAATGTCATGAGGAAGGCGTTATTGTGCCCATGTCACAGATGAGGAAACTGAGACCCAGAGACCTTAGGGGAAATGCTTATAGTTGATATGTAGCCCAGATACCCCCTTGAGAATGAGCACATAGAACCACATCCCATTCCAGCCCTGGGATGGGAGTTAATGCTTGTTCCCAAGCTGTGGAGAGTCACTGGTGGGTCTAAACTTATTTTGATTTAATGACAGGGTCACAGAATCTGAGGAAGACTCATAAGGCCCCAAGTGAGCAGTAAATGGACTGAAGCATCCATCCTGCAGGGCTCGTGCAATAGTCCGGATTCGAAGGGAGGCTGTCCTGGGCTAGAAAATGGACTCGTAGGGGTGGAAAGTGTGGAAGTAAACAACGAGCCCCCAAATGAGAAGAAGCAGAGGTTTTCCACTCAGAGCAAGCGAGTCAGCCACCACCGCTTGCATCTGGCAGAGACCCGAAGGCAGGTGGGAGGGGGGAGCCATACGGTGAACAAAGAGGAAGACTTCAGGTGGGCTCAGACCGGAGGTTGGAGCCCGGGGGAGCTGGAGGCAGACAGACAGTGAGCGGGTACAGCTTCTGCAGCTGGTTCGGGGAATATCCTCGGCTTCGTGTGGTGGGTCCCGAGTTGGGAGCCAGGGCAAGAATAGGAAGGCTGACAGCCATGACCGAGTCCTGCCCATTTGGGCCAATTGCTGCAGGAGGTGTGGTTAGAGTTCTCTTGTCATATGCGGTCAGGCCATCACCTGTGTGTTTCCCATCTCAGGAGAAAGAGACAGAAGGAGGAGGCAGATGAGTAGGAAAAAGAGAACTCACTTTGGGCATAAAAACCAGGGTTTGCCTCCTGGAGCAGCTCTGTGTCCTACAACCACGGGACCCCATGTGAATCCCTGGCTCTCAGCTTCTTCACCACTAATTGTGTGTGTGTGTGTGTGTGTGTGTGTGTGGCCACATCTTTGTTTTCTTAGATTAATTGGGGTGGGTGGGGTCCGACAGGTCTGTGGCTTGTGTTGCTTTTCCTCTTGGGAACACACAGCTACTCTGGGGCTCCAGTGGTGGAAGGGGGGAGGGAGAGAGGCGGAGAGAGGCAGGGATGTCGGGACGCAAGGGTGGAGCAGGCAGGCTGCGAAGGGCGGACTG